>NW_027361741.1:13045000-13335000 GCF_039654945.1 Dendrobates tinctorius | reverse complement strand
CCTTTAAAGTCATGTCACAAAAAAATGTAAGTAATAGAAAGGAATTTACTTTACATAGACCCCAGATTGATGAAACAGCATAATATAGGAAATGAAGGCAATAAGAACTGCAACAGCTACTCTGGAAAAAGCCTTCAATATCTTATATTGTCAATATCACTGCTTGTTAAGGACAGATTATCTGCTTGTGTAAGGGGCCCGTTACACACAGCGATATCGCTAGCAATATCGCTGTAACGTCACCAATTTTGTGACGTAGCAGCGATATCGCTATGTCTGATACTTACCTCCGACCGGCTCCCCCGCTGCTCATCGCTGGTCGCGCGAGAACGTCCTGGACCATTTCTCGTCTGGCGCTTCCTGCTGGGCTTCCTGTGGGGCCGACGAGCGACGTGTGGACGCGGGCGGGAGGACGTCAGGATCGCCGCGTCTGACAAGTAAGTAGCGACCCCCGACCCCTGCTATGTCGCTGGTGAGATCTGCCTGTGTGGCAGCTCACTAGCGACCACTTAGCGATGCACGAGCGATCCATATCATTGTCGGGATCGCTGGTGCATCGCTAAGTGTAACGGTACCCTAAAAGGACCCAAGTCTCTGTAAGTACAAGAAGGCAGAAACACAGAGCAAATAAGACACTAGATACAGATAATGCAGAAAAGAAAAGAACAGGCAAGATATTCACTGCATCAGAACTCCCTTTATCAGTATAGGTCGCAGGTTAAGGGCAACCACATTGTGTTACCGATAATGGGAAGAACTTGGAAACCATGCGACACAGGTTTCTGATAAGCAGCAGCAGGTACAGGGCAGGCAAGATTGCTTTCCATCAACAATTGGTATTTTATCACGTTGAGGTTATCGAGATAGCAAAATGAAGACAGAATTGGCTTTATTTTCATTTGCTGTACTAGAATTAAATTGTGCAACAGTCACACTGCTTGTATCAGATACGCAATGCAATTTCTTGGATAAATGTAAAAAAAATAGATAACATAAAAAATAATAGAATGGAAAATTCATATTTTTTACTATCAGAAAGAATACCGCAGTATGGATCAGTTATGCAGTGCCATACAATAAAATACAATCATTTTTATCTTCTTTATATCAAGATCTATATAGACATAGGTGGCATACATTAGGATATTAAAGGGTAGCTATCATTAGAAAGTGACCTATTATTTAAATCTGTTTTTTGTGTCACATACTGTATGTATATATTTAAAAAAAATAGCAGTGTTTTATTTTTCATATCGCTATCTTTACTTAAAAAAAATCAAAATGTGTAATGTTGCAGGTTTTACACTGGCCACTGAGGCTTTTTTAGAGGCTTTTTAGACCTTTCCTTCCTGTCTGATAAGTTGACAAGTCTTTTCACATCATCAGAGGCAAGATCACAATGAGAGGTAACACCTTAACACAGCTGAAAACCTAGGATCCACCAATCCCAATAGGTGATGTCACAGCTGACCATCCCTTCACAATGACCTTTGCACATGATATTTAGATGCTTTATGGGGTCAGAGTCTGGTCATTCTGGCTATGTGCATCTGTTCTTTCCTGAAACAAAATGAAGTATGTGTCTAAAAATCAACAGTGCCCAGTGTAAAAATTGCAAGGCTTCTATTCATTTTATATTAATCAGTTGGTCGTTTTCTGATTATAGCTTCCTTTTGAGCCTGGTTGTGAGTAGACTGTGTACAGTAGAATACTGTTTACAATCTACTGATTGTACATGTTCCAGTGCCATGCTTAACAATAGGTATACCACTGAATTTCCTGAAAATAATGTATTATTCAATGTTCTAAAATTTGCAGAGTATTGATTGCAAGTCTCACCTAGGTTAGGATCATAAGATGGAGTACCAACTTAATTGGTATAACAACTGTAAACGTAAGCCATAGTAGGTGCATTGTACTGAATGCATGATGACCACAATAGGCATGATGCTAGGAAGCACATGCAGTGGGGAAATAAGTATTTGAATCCTTGCTGATTTTGTAAGTTTGCCCACTGACAAGACATGTACAGTCTATAATTTTAAGGGTAGGTTAATTTTAACATTGAGAGGCAGAATATCAAAAATAAAATCCAGAAAATCACATTGTATAAATTATATAAATTAATTAGCATTTTGCGGTGAGAAATAAGTATTTGATCCCTCTTGCAAACAAGACTTAATACTTGGTGGCAAAACCCTTGTTGGCAAGCACAGCAGTCAGACATTTTTTGTAGTTGATGATGAGGTTTGCGCACATGTCAGGAGGAATTTTTGTCCACTCCTCTTTGCAGATCATCTCTAAATCATTAAGATTTTGAAGCGGTCACTTGACAACTCGGAGCTTCAACTCCTTCCTTAAGTTTTCTATGGAATTAAGGTCTGGAGACTGGCAAGGCCATCCCATGACCTAAATGTGCTTTTTTTGAACCACTCCAAGTTGCCTTGGTTGTATATTTTGGGTCATTGTCTTGCTGGAAGCTCCAGCCACGACCCATTTTTAATGTCCTGGTGGAAGGAAGGAAGTGGTCATTCAGGATTTTATGGTTCATGGCTCCATCCATTCTCCCATTGATGCAGTGAAGTAGTCCTGTGCCCTTAGCAGAGAAACACCCCAAAAACATAATGTTTCCATCTCCATTCTTGACAGTGGGGATGATGTTCTTTGGGTCATAGGCAACATTTCTCTTCCTCCAAACACGGCAAGTTGAGTTAATGCCAAATACCTCAATTTTTGTCTCATCTGACCACAAAACCTTCTCCCAATCACTCAGAGAATCATCTAGGTGTTCAATGGCAAACTTCAGACGGGCCTGCACATGTGCCTTCTTGAGCAGGGGGACCTTGTGGGCGCTGCAAGATTTTAAACCTTTTCGGCATAATGTGTTACCAATGGTTTTCTTGGTGACTGTGGTCACAGCTGCCTTGAGACTATTAGCAAGTTTTAGGCTGATCTCTCACCTTCCTCATGATCAAGGATACCCCATGAGGTGAGATTTTGCATGATGCCCCAGTTCGATGTCGATTGACAGTCATTTTGTATTTCTTCCATTTTCTTGCTATTGCACCAACAGTTGTCTCCTTCTCACTCAGCATCTTACTTATGGTTTTGCAGCCCATTCCAGCTTTGTGCAGCTCTATGATCTTGTCCCTGACATTCTTATAAAGCTCTTTGGTCTTGCCATGTTGTAGAGGTTAAAGTATGACTGATTAATTGAGTTTGTCTACAAGAGTATTTTATAAAGGTGACTATGTACAGTTGAGGCCAAAAGTATTGACACCCACTGCAATTCTGTCAGATAACACTCAGTTTATTCCTGAAAATGATTGCAAACACATTCTTTGGTATTATTATCTTCATTTAATTTGTCTTAAATGAAAAACACAAAAATAATTGTCCTAAAGCCAAATTGGATATAATTCCACACCAAACATAAAAAAGAGGGTGGACAAAAGTATTGGCACTGTTCGAAAAATCATGTGATGCTTCTCTAAGGCTAGTTTCACATTAGCGTTTACGGCTGCAGTGTCGGGCTGCACATGGCTGCTGCTAAGCCCCGCCCCCGCCGTGCCTCTGCCGGTAGCTCTGCCTACGGGTGCATGACGCTGCATGAGTCCTTCGTCCCCTATCTTTATCACTGGGGACGCAGGCTGTGCGCAGTATGCATTTGGTGGCGCATGCGTCCTTTTGACGGTGCGCCGACCAGCGCCAAACGCAACCTGTTGCAATTTGGTTGTGCTCGGCGCACCGTCAAAAGGACGCATGCGCCACCAAACGCATACTGTGCACAGCCTGTGTCCCCAGTGATAAAGATAGGGGATGCAGGACGCATGCAGCGTCATGCGCCCGTAGGCGGAGCTACCGGCGGAGGAGCGGCAGGAGGTGGGGCTTAGCGGCGGCCGTGCGCAGCCTGACACTGCGGCCGTAAACGCTAATGTGAAACTAGCCTAATTTGTGTAATTAACAGCACCTGTAACTTACATGTGGCACCTAACATGTGTTGGCAATAACTAAATCACACTTGCAGCCAGTTGACATGGATTAGAGTTGACTCAACCTCTGTCCTGTGCCCTTGTGTGTACCACATTGAGCATGGAGAAAAGAAAGAAGACCAAAGAACTGTCTGAGGACTTGAGAAACCAAATTGTGAGGAAGCATGAGCAATCTCAAGGCTACAAGTCCATCTCCAAAGACCTGAATGTTCCTGTGTCTACCGTGCGCAGTGTCATCAAGAAGTTTAAAGCCCATGGCACTGTGGCTAACCTCCATAGATGTGGATGGAAAAGAAAAATTGACAAGAGATTTCAACGCAAGATTGTGCGGATGTTGGATAAAGAACCTCGACTAACATCCATACAAGTTCAAGCAGTGTCAACAGTGTCAACCCGTACTATCCGTCGGCGCCTGAATGAAAAGGGACTGTGTGGTAGGAGACCCAGGAAGACCCCACTTCTTACCCCGAGACATAAAAAAGCCAGGCTGGAGTTTGCCAAAACTTACTTGAAAAAGCCTAAAACGTTTTGGAAGAATGTTCTCTGGTCAGATGAGACAAAAGTAGAGCTTTTTTGGCAAAGGCATCAACATAGAGTTTACAGGAGAAAAAAAGAGGCATTCAAAGAAAAGAACACAGTCCCTACAGTCAAACATGGCAGAGGTTCCCTGATGTTTTGGGGTTGCTTTGCTGCCTCTGGCACTGGACTGCTTGACCTTGTGCATGGCATTATGAAGTCAGAAGACTACCAACAAATTTTGCAGCATAATGTAGGGCCCAGTGTGAGAAAGCTTGGTCTCCCTCAGAGGTCATGGGTCTTCCAGCAGGACAATGACCCAAAACACACTTCAAAAAGCACTAGAAAATGGTTTGAGAGAAAGCACTGGAGACTTCTAAGGTGGCCAGCAATGAGTCCAGACCTGAATCCCATAGAACACCTGTGGAGAGATCTAAAAATGGCAGTTTGGAGAAGGCACCCTTCAAATATCAGGTACCTGGAGCAGTTTGCCAAAGAAGAATAGTCTAAAATTCCAGCAGAGCATTGTAAGAAACTCATTGATGGCTACCGGAAGCGGTTGGTCGCAGTTATTTTGGCTAAAGGTTGTGCAACCATGTATTAGGCTGAGGGTGCCAATTCTTTTGTCTAGCCCATTTTTGGAGTTTTGAGTGAAATGATCAATGTTTTGCTTTTTGCTTCATTCTCTTTTGTGTTCTTTCATTTAAGACAAATTAAATGAAGATAATAATACCAAAGAATTTGTGTTTGCTATCATTTTCAGGAAGAAACTGAGTATTATCTGACAGAATTGCAGGGGTGTCAATACTTTTGGCCACAACTGTAAGACAGCTGTCTTTAATGCAGATAACAAGTTGATTAGGAGAGTGGTCTAACTGGTCTGTATGAGCCAGAACTCTTAATGGTTGGTAGGGGATCAAATATTTATTTCTCACTGAAAAGTGCAAATAAATTTATATACGGTAATTTATACAATGTGATTTTCTGGATTTTATTTTTGATATTCTATCTCTCAATGTTAAAATTAACCTACCCTTAAAATTATAGACTGTTCATGTCTTTGTCAGTGGGCAAACTTACAAAATCAGCAAGAGATCAAATACTTATTTCCCCCACTGTATATCCTATATATAACTGGTGTGCACCTCACTACGTGTTTTAAAATGTTCTCTACTCAGCCTGAGATATTCTCAGTTAATAACCCAATAAAATCAATGTGGAAAATGTCAACACAACTAATTTTTTTCCAAAATTTAGAATCTTTTTAAGACAATAAAATAATAAAATAAACTATGCATATGTGGTATGTCCGACATGGAGAATCATGCCAATATGAAATTTTAACTGTAAAATGAACAGTGCAAAAATAAAATCCACAATCGCATTGCATATTTTTCACCATTCCATTGCACTTGGAATTTTATTGCCATTTTCCCTTACACTATATGAATATGAATGATGTCATTCAAACCTAAACCTTGTTCTTCAAAAAAAGAAGCCCTCATATGTTTATGTCAGTACAAGAATAAAAAAATGTTATGGCTAGTTAAAATTGGAAAGGAAAAAATGAGAATGCAAAAAAGAAAACTGAGGAGAGAAGGGGCTAAAACTTAAGGATTGATAAATAAAAAACACAGCAAGCACAGTATAACATTATGCATAGTACTTATAGTTACACCACACTCTGTAAAACAAAGCCCTTCTAAGTTGGTCTAATTTTATTTAGCGACCACCACATAGGCACCCGCGATCAATACAAATTTGCCATTCAAATTAGGAATAAACCCAGTGACGTAATTTAAAATTTGTGAGCCGCAATGCAAAATTTTTGGACAACGCCTCAGACTAAAATGGATCTTTAATTGTATTGAAGTTGTCATATGTGACAAAGAGACCTTTTGGGCCACCTTAAGCTCCAAGTCCCGGGGTCAACTGCAATCCGTGCACCGTCTATACTTACGCCTCTGAATTAGTCTGCTTTAAAACACAGGATTTGCATCAGCATTTCTTCCTGACAGGTATTTGAAGAGAAGTTCCAGCTATTTAGTGCTTTGTCATGTGAGATGATCATGCACAGAAATAATTCAGAGTGACTAGGAGAGTCAAGAAGGAAATTTTTTTTGCTAGAGCTGCTCTAGGCAGTTGAGCTGTCTTTCATGCTACATTTACTAACAACCTTTCACTTGAATCATTTCACACATTAGCAGGTTTTATTGCTTATCCTTTGCCTATAGCACCTATAAACTCCTCATTGGAAGGTTTTAAGACAGCAACACAGAGCAAGATTGATTCAGTATTATGAGTTCTGTGTTTGACACACATTACAACATTTAATAATGCACAGCATCTACCCCAGAAATTTAGACTTTTTACCCATTGAAGTCAGGTAATATAAAATAAAAATGTTGTTGTTCCAGCGTCTGGTAAAATTGGTCTTTCTTTATTTTAAGTCTATTAAAAATTTGCAAAAATTACAAAGGTTGCATAGACAGGGCAAGAGAGTAACACGCGTTTCGAGCGCTCACTTGCATTCTTTATCACAGCTGTGATAAAGAACACAAGTGAGCGTTCGAAACGCATCTTGCTCCCTTGCCCTGTCTATGCAACCTTTGTAATTTTTGTAAACTTTTAATGGACTTAAAATAAAGAACTATTTTACCAGACGCTGGAACAACAACTTGACCACATTATCTGGTTTGGATCCACCTGGTTCCGTGCAAGCTGGACTTCAAGTACTAGGTGAGCTGGCTTTCTCTTTACTATATGTGAATATAAAATAAACCAAGCCTTTGGTAAAAGCAGATCCAAGTACATTATCTTTGGGCTTCAAGTTCCTTATGACTTACCAGATATAAAATGAGGCAATCTGCATATAAACATTTAATACCAAATATTATACTTCTTACTGTCACATCTCCACCAGGACTTGCTCTTTCTTCTGTTGCCAGGCCACCGCCTTATTAATTCTGATGGTGACTCTGGTTATAGAAGTGACAGTAGAACCAGAAGCTCTGGACAGTGCAGGCGTGTGTGGTGTGCAGCTGGAGTTATCAGCTCCCTGCTCCAGCCATTTGGAAGCCAGCACACCCCACTTAAGCTTCCAGCTTACTGCTAGAAGCTGCCAGATATATCAATGTGCTTCGCTGGTTCAGTCCTGCTTAATTATCTCCTTGTTGTTATCATTTTCTTGTTTTGATCTCGTATTGTGTTTCTGACTATTCTTGTGGATTCTATTGTTGTACTTTTCCTGCATTCATGGTTCTGACATGGCTATCTGACCACTCCTGCCAACCTGCACCACCAAACACCAGCTTATTCCATGACTACAGCCCAGGGACCCCTGTTTCAGTCCAGATCTCAGTACAGGTGTTAAAGGGTTAAGGCCAATAATAATAATAATAATCTTTATTTTTATATAGTGCTAACATATTCCGCAGCGCTTTACAGTTTGCACACATTTTCATCACTGTCCCCGATGGGGCTCACAATCTAAATTCCCTATCAGTATGTCTTTGGAGGCCAAGGAAAACCCTGGGATCTGGTAAGCGGAATGGCTTGCAGTAAGCCGGTCCATGGTAGCCATATTACAAGTGACAAACAACCATTGACACAACGTCTTAACCAGTGGCGTAACTACAAAGTTATGGGCCCCGGTGCGAACTTTCAAATGGGGCCCCCCATGCCAAAATCTCCACTCCGTACACCTCGCACACGCGCAGCTCTGCTTTGTGCACACGTGGCTCCTCTCCGTACACCTCATACTCACGCGGCTCTGCTCCGTACATCTTGTACACACGCGGCTCCGCTCCGTACACACGCAGCTCCTCTCCGTATACACACGGCTCCGCTCCGTACACCTCGTATACACACGGCTCTGCTCCGTACACCTCGCACACACGCGGCTCCACTCCGTAAACCTCGTACACACATGGCTCTGCTCCATAATTCTCGTACACACACGGCTCTGCTCCGTACACCTCGTACACACATGGCTCCGCTCCGTCCAAAATTGTACACATGGCTTTGCTACATCCACCCTTTAAACCCCTCCTGACCCCACACAGAAACTTTACTTCATCCAGCACCATGACAACCAGCACAGCAGAGTCCTGCAGACACGGAGGCTCCTGATCATGTGACCCCTGACTCCTCCCCTCCTGTGACCTCATCACAGAAAAGAGAACAGCCTAGGACATCATTGCAGGCTGTGGTGGGAGGGCGAGATTGGGGTTGGTGTATGGGGGGGCGTGGTGGCTCAGTGCAGTGCAGGAAGAATAGACTCCCGGGTGGGACGCAGGGGGTCAAAAATGGGACTCTCCCGTGAGAATTGGGACAGTTGGAACATATCATGGTCTTACCTGCCGGGCCCCTGACGCCCCCCGGGCCCAGTCGCAGCTGTCGCTACTGTAGTTACGCCTCTGGTCTTTACACTTGCTATGATGAATCATTGATATCATTGATAGTGTCTCCATAGTTTGGTGGACTGACTCTGACCAATCTTTTGGAAGAATATCTTTGCCCTCTTGAAACACTGAACCCAGGCTCAATAAGAAATATAATCAGGTTATTTATAAATAATGCTAAATGATGTATATTCACTATGTGCAGTATATCTGGTATCCTTGCACAGGAATGTCTGTTCATTGATAGATAGATTGAATCATCACACATGGTTTGCCCATGAAAAAACATTGCTCCAGTTAAACCAAGGACTGTATATATTTTCATTAGAATAAATATCTTCCTACCTTCACACATGGCTCAATTCCAAAGAAGTGGCAGTCTACCATCTGGTGCAGGTTCAGTTCTGACCTGGGCACAGTTAAGAAAGGTTACAATTACTATGTGCATTGACTAGAAATAAATGTAGCTCATGAGTTAATATTTAGAAAGTAATTTTTACTTTGTGACATCTAATAGTACACATTAGCAAATTGGTAAAAATGAAGATCTAGAATGATGACAACGTATTAGCACTAGAGTTACCAATGTAGCATATACTGCATAGAGGAGTGCTTGCAACTCCTTCACCTTCACATAATCAAGTAAAAGAGATTTTAAAAGAAATAATGAATATATATATACACACACACACATTCTTGGCCGAAAGTGTTGGCTCCCTTGAAATTGTTCCAGAAAATTAAGTATTTCTCCCCCAAAATTATTGCATTATGTTTTGTTCTACACACGTTTATTTCCTTTGTGTGTATTAGAACAACTCAAAAAAACAGATAAAAAAAGACAAATTGGACATCATTTCACACAAAACACTAAAAATGGGCAGGACAAAATTGCTGGCACCCTCGACTTAATAAAATATTTGGTTGAACACCCTTTGAAATAAATTACTGCAATCACTTCCTATTACCATCAACGAGCTTCGTACACCTCTCAACTGGAAATTTTGGACCACTCTTCTGTTACAACCTGCTCCAGGTCTCTTACATTTGAAGGTGCCTTCTCGCAACAGCAATTTTAACCCATTAACAACCAGGGGTATTTCTGTTTCTGAATTTCCGTTTTTTGCTGCACCTCTTCCCAGAGCTATAACTTTTTTATTTTCTGTCAATATGGCCATGTGAGGGCACTTTTTTTGTGGGACAAGTTGTGCTTTTGAACGACACCATTGGTTTTAAGATATCATATACGGGAAAACAGGAAAAAAGTTCAAAGTGCAGTGAAATTGCAAAAAAAAAGTGCAATTCCACAGTTGTTTTTTTTTTCTCCATGTTCACTAAATGCAGGTTATTAAGAGTACATAGACACCAAACATGTCTTGGTTCTTTTTTATTTAAGTGGTTAAAAAAAAATCCAAAATTTGGTTAAAAAAAATGGCGCCATTTTCTGAGACCTGTAGTGTCTCTATTTTTCATGATCTTGGGCTGGGTGAGGGATTATTTTATTGCGTGCTGAGCTGACAGTTTTATTAATGCCATTTTGGTGTAGATACGATGTTCTGATTGCCCTTTATTGCATTTTATTGCAGTGTAACGGCGAACAAAGAAACTTAATTCTGGCATTTTTAATTTTTTTCTTGTTATGCCGTTTTGCAATTGGGTTATTTTTCTTTATATTGATAGATCAGGTGATTCTGAACATGGCGATACCAAATATGTATATATTTGATTTTTTTATTGTTTTATTTTGAATGTGGTGAATGGGGGTGATTTGAACTTTTACATTATTTTATTTTTTGTTAAGGTTTTTTTAAGGTTTTTGTAGCAAATGCGATGATCAGATCTCCTGTGTGTAGCAGAAATTCTCATCTGCTATGAGCGCTGACCACGGGGCACTGCTCATAGCAATCTGGCAATGACAACCATGGAGGTCTGCTGCAGACCTCTGGTTGTCATGCCAACCTATCAGCTAGGATTAGTGACATGGCATTTAGTTAGTTAACAGCCCCGGAAGGATAGCGATTCTACCCACGGTTGTTGCGAGCACATGTCAGCTGCATAGATCAGCTGTCATGTGCTCGGAAAAGTGCGGGCTCAGCGCCAGCGCCCGCAACAAACAGGGGGAGTCTGATATGATACTATTACGCCCAATGTTGGAAAGTGGTTAAGATCTCTCCACATATGTTCACTGGAATTTAGATCCTTACTCATTGCTTGCCACTTCAGAACTCTCTAGCCCTTTGTTTCCATCCATTTCTTTGTGCTTCTTGAAGTATGTTTGGGGTCATTGTCCTGCTGGAAGACCCATGACCTAGGACACAAACCCAGCTTTCTGATACTGGGCATCACATTGCGACCCAAAATCCTATGGTGACCTTCAGATTTCATGATTCCTTGCGCACAATCAATGCAACCAGTGCCAAAGGCAGCAAAGCAACCCCAAAACATCTTTGAACCTCCATCATAATTGACTGTGGGTACTGTGTTCTTTTCTTTGTAGGCCCGATTCCGTTTTCTGTAAAGAGTAGAATGATGTGCTTTACCAAAAAGCTCTGTCTTGGCCTCATCTGTCCATAAGATGCTTTCTCAGAAGGATTTTGGCTTACTCATGTGCATTTTGAGAAACTGAAATCTAGCTTTTTTAAAGTGCTCAGTGCTGGAGGTCTCATTCACCTCCCTGTATAAGACCATAAATTCTGTGCATAAAGTATAATGTTAACGGTCTTATTCACCGCTAACAAATGCCAGCCACCAGCAGTGTTTCTTAAATATATAGATAAATGAATAAAAGTGACCACAAGCAGTATACTGACCAAGGTTCCTTCCTGCCCCCTGCACAGCACTACCGCTTTGTCTACAGTATAGATTTAAGAAACACTGCTGGTGGCTGGCATATGTTAGCAGTGAATAAGACCGTTAACATTATACTTTATGCACAGAAATTATGGTCTTACACAGGGAGGTGAATGAGACCTCCAGCACTGAGCACTTTATATTCAATGGTGATTAAATATTATATATATTTTGGGCATTTGCAATAAATATTTTTTCGCACTTTAATTTATGAGGATTAACTATTATATGTATTGATCACATTATATGTATTAATTCATAATTAATTGTTATTTGGATAAATATTATGTATTTTTTTATGTCAGCCATTCTGGTTTTCTTCTTTGCCCCCTGCATACGATTTGTTTCCAATTGTTTTTAATTTATTTTTAATTTAATTTTATGAGATAAAGAATAAAATTCTTATGATACAGATTGTCCTTGGTATCAATAACTTTTTATATAAGATTTTTTTATGTAAATTTTATAATGCAATAAAATATAGTCAGTAGTTTGAATATCTCTGGTCCTGGTTTGTGATTTTTAAAAAGCCCACACCTGTTACATGGGGATGATGGAAGAGATGGCATATCCAATGTAAACTCTGATACCATGATTAAGGGCAAGTGACTCGATAGAAGCATGTCAGTTTTAAATCCCTTGTTCGTCGTTTTAATTGATACAGATAAAATAATAATTGACTTTTATTTACCTTGAATATGCTGTCTCTTCCGTCTTCCCCTTGGTTCATCACTGCTGCACTGCACCAACCTAAGAAATGGCACCCTTCTGTCCGATCCTTCTGTCTGCTTTTGAACTAGCAGGATCAAGCTCCTTCACCTTTTTTTCTTATATATCTGTTACATGCCATAGGTGAGTTTGAACGAGCATCATATGCTTGAAACAAAATTGTTTAACCCCAACTTTGGAAAAGTGCTAACAATTTTGTCTGGTCCATTTTGGGTATTTTGGATGAAATGAAGTCCAATTTGCATTTTTTTTCTTTGTTTTTTTTTCGTGTTGTTCCAATAAACACAAAGGCAATAAACATATGCATTGAGCATCTCTGGAGAGATCTGAAAATGGCTGTCCACCAACGTTTACCATCCAACCTGACGGAACTGAAGAGGATCTGCGAGGAAGAACGGCAGAGGATCCCCAAATCCAGGTGTGAAAAACTTGTTGCATCATTCCCAAGAAGACTCTTGGCTGTAGTAACTCAAAAGGGTGCTTCCACTCAATACTGAGCAAAGGGTCTGAATACTTATGACCATGTGATCTTTCAGTTTTTCTTTTTTAATAAATTTGCAAAAATTTCTACATTTCTGTTATTTCAGTCAAGATGGGGTGCAGAGTGTACATTAATGAGACAAAAAAATGAACTTTTTTGAATTTATCAAATGGCTGCAATGAAACAAAGAGTGAAAAATTTTAAGGGGTCTGAATACTTTCCATACCCACTGTATATGTTTTTTATCTTTTTCAGAACAAGTCATATCATATCCCAGAGAGCAACACGTCAATGTTTAGAGTACATTACTATGGTCCAGCATTCTGCAGACCTGTCACTGATATGCTGAGGCTTCTTTACTGTCCCATGGTATCGTGTAATAGAAAGATCCTGCTCTCCTTGGCAGCTTATGTACGTTCTTATACTTTTATTTCATCATTTCTAGGTCATAAGGTTTCCATCCATTTGTGTCCTTATCACATTTCTAGCAACTTACAGTATGTTTTTGGTTCACATGTGTGACCTTTATTTAGTTTCAATTATAGTATTCTTTTTTATGGAGGAGGCATTGCTTTCATATTACGGTACATGACAATAGCAAGATTTTATCTTTGGAAAAGGAAAACACATGAAAAAAGGAAAATAACGGAACACAATACTCAGACGTGTGTCAGTTCTAGAGATTAAGCTTACAATCTAGCATTTTGCAACCCTTTTTTTTGCCAAGATAAAAAATTTTTTGTAGCAGATTGTACACTACTATGAATAAGTCTGTAGAATAGCCAGTAGATTAACGGTGATTGAATCCACTGATATTGAAAAACCCAGCAGGAGATCTAACTTGTATTGGACTCTTCCCTGACAAATGAGGAAGACGATGTCGAATTACAACACAAGTACATCTGCTTGATCAAGACCCTCATGCAGGTTGAAACATAGCAGACATGTTATTGGAAAGTAATTTTTTTTCTTTACTTTCCACAACCGAGGTCAATGCTGTCTATTTCTGTAGATTTGGTAGCTATACATTATCCGAGTAGATTCCTGGGATAATTACTGTACTTCCATGACGTAACCAGATGCTATAGGCTACCTATCTTATATTGGGGGGTCCTATCATTTACTCATACTGCTCCCAGGGGCACTGATGTTATTTTAATCCACTACAACTATCACTTCCACAGGTTAATTTCTCTGCAAATAACCCAAAGACAACCACCATTTACCAGAATGGAGAACTTAAGACCCCAATTTGAATGGAGTGGCCAGATTAGCCTAGCGCTGTACTCTACTGTCTCCAACAGTTTCATAAATTTTCATAACTCTTACAATATCACTATTTGTATCTAAATCAAGTAGTGTCAGACTTATCTTTTCCCTGTATGTCAGTCAGCCAAAGGTATAGGAGAAGACAATACGACCATTAGAAATGTCTGCATCCTATACAAAAAAATTCAGGGCTACCCTTGGCATTAGCCCATATGCTCCTGCTTTATGGCAAAAGAATTTCTAAGTAAAAAAAAATAGGATTATGGGATTTATCTAAATTGAGATTGACTAACAAATGTGCATTTCTGACTTGTAAAGCCTTTGAACATTAAAGGGAATCTGTCAGTAGGATCAACCCTTCTAATCTATATATATGGGATGTAGGTCATAGAAAGTTGAATAAAATGATACCTTGATACCTGCGATACGATTTTTTTTATTCCAGAGAAATCCACGTTTTTCTCAATATGCAAAAGAGCAGTTCAGTACTATAGGCCGAACATAGAACACACTGAGAATCTGCCTCCAGAGCTTACTTTAAATGAAAGGGGCATTACCTGTTTGAGACATGTAATGACTGATGATCTCCTGATCTACATCACTCACACTGGTAACGCACCCTTTCATTTATAATAAGCTCTGGAGGCAGATTCCTTGGGAGATCTGTGTCCAGCCCATAGATCTTAACAGCTCATTTACATATTAAGAAAAAATAGGGATTTCTCTGGAATAATACATCAGATCCCAGATATTAATGTATTATTTTATTCAGTTAACAATGATCTACATGCCCATATAGACGGCTTAGGAAGATCAATCCTGCTCACTGATTCCCTATAAATTCTAAGTATTCAGTGAAAACGCTACCTGCTGAACATTCCCCCACATGTGGCAACATTAGTTTGACAACCATTTTAAATAAAGGACATAGCACATACTAAATTGGCTTCCATGTGGACTCCTTGTGTAAATCGCAGTGCATAGTGACATGAAGATTAGCCTTAGCGAAAAGTGCTATTCGGCTACAGACGTGCCAGTTTAGCCTGCAAATTTACTGCTGAAATTCAAGGTCAATCACAAAATCCACAACAAATAAATGGCATAAACCACAGGAAATATCTTACACGTGAACATACCCTAAAGCCCCCGTTACACATAGCGATATCGCTAGCAATATCGCTGTAACGTCACCGATTTTGTGACGTTATAGCGATATTGCTAGCGATATCACTATGTCTGATACTTACCTACGACCGGCTCCCCCGCTGCTCATCGCTGGTCGCGCGAGAACGTCCAGGATCATTTCTCGTCGGGCGCTTCCTGCTGGGCTTACTGTGGCGCCGACAAGCGACGAGTGGACGCAGGCGGGAGGACGTCAGGATCGCCGCGTCTGACAGGTAAGTAACGACCCCCGACCCCTGCTATGTCGCTGGTGAGATCTGCCTGTGTGGCAGCTCACTAGCGACCACTTAGCGATGCACCAGCGATCCATATCGTTGTCGGGATCGCTGGTGCATTGCTAAGTGTAACGGTACCATAAGACATGCGCTATCTTAAAAAGATAATCTTTAGCTTGTAAGACATTGCAGGGCATTGCATTCTGTGCAATTTTACAAGCTGAAGGTCATTGTAGCTGTCACTGTATATGCAAATTCATTTTACAATGAATTGAGCTTGTAATCAATAATCCAATAATCAACTTTTTCACTTACGACTTAAATTTACACTTACTCGGGTTGTATTTAAATCAGTAGAATAAAAGCTACAGAGAATACTGATCTCTGCGATTACAGTTTCTGTACATTGTTATATTATAACATGGCATCCACGGAAATTAGTGGGATGCTTTTTGTAGAGGCTTATACAGGGGCATCAAAGCCTCTGAATCCCCTCTATTATGTCTACATGCCCTAATAAAGGCCCTGTCTCACATAGCGAGATCACTAGCGAGAGCGCTGATGCATCACCGATTTTGTGACGCAACAGCGATCTCGCCAGCGATCTCACTACATGTGACATGTAGTGCTGGATATCGCTGATCGTGCTCGATGTCCTGGGCCATTTTTTCATCGTCGGCGTCCCGCTGGCCAGCATGCATCGCTGCGCCGACAAGTGACCTCGTTGGCGACGCAGAACCCAGGACACAGGCTGGAATCGTTCAGAATAGCTGCTGTGTGACAATGCACCAGCGATCCTTCCCAGGTTGTATCGTTGTCGGGATCGCTGGTGCGTCGTTGAAGAGATCTGCCTGTTTGGCAGCTTACTAGCGACCATATAGCGACGCACCAGCAATCTCTACCAGGTCGTATCGTTGTCAGGATCGCTGGTTGGTCGCTATGTGAAACGGGACCCTAAGACAACATCCTACTAGGATACTCCTGTAAGGGGATTGACAGTGGAGATCGGTATCATATTTCTGCGATCAGTGCTTCTTCTGAGCACCTGGACACTCAACCATAGACTGTAGTATGATGATCATGTAGTCTCTGGAGTAAAGAAAGTGGAGGCACTTTAATGATCAGTCATGAAGATCACAGCAGTTAGCCTTCTGTCATTTGGACATTAATGTTATTTCCTGGCTATATAACCCAATATCTATTCTGAGACAACTCCTTCTGGGGTGCAGCTTGTCACAGTTTTGCTTCTTATCCTTTCTTGGAACACCCAAGTTGAAGTTACTGAATACAGATAAAAATGTTGCTAATTTGGGCAAGAAAAAAGGGCAGGAGACAACCACAGAATAATTAGTGTCTCATATGAAGTTTGATGAAATGTAGAGAAAATCAGGATATGATAGTAGAACTAGAGATGGGTCATTTCTAACCAGAAGCTGAGTGACTGATGGCTATGTGATGCATGCATGTGTGTACTGTATGTATGTAACTCGTAGCCTGCTTGTGGTAATCAGTTACTGAATGTCATGATTTCTGCTCTGTTTCTGTCTTTTTGTTACTTTGTGTCGGGGCTGTCAGTCTGTGCTGGGTCTGTGCTGCAATCATCCTTGTTCATTTTCCTTAATCAGGCTTTTACTTAAGCATGCTAGTTCCTCCCCCCAGTTTCAATCATACACTTGCTGTTGTTTGTATAACAGTGATCCCTCTGCGCTATGTGCCTGACCCTGCTTGACTTGATTCTCTTCCCGGACTCAGACCCTTTGCTTGCGATCTGACTTTGCTTGTGCCTGCTCCCTGTAAACTGTTTTGCCTCTCTGGCTTTCCTGACCTCGGCTAGTGTATTTGACTTTGTCTCTAACTTGCCTTTGTCATGCTGCGTCATTTCCTGGACCTGACCTCGGATTGTTTGACCTCCCTTTACTTGCAGTAAGTAGTATATATATTTACTGCCGTGTCTCGCGTCACACTGAAGACCCCCAATCTCAATCAAGCTTTATTTCTTTATTTTCACTTAACATCATAATACAACATAGTGTAGGTTACTTTCTTTTACATAGTTATCACATATGAATTTATTATATATACATCTACTCTACCATACAAAACATCTACTCTTACCAATACTCAAGCGCAGCTCCAGAATTCCTTCTTATTGAGACCCATTCAGCTCAGTACAAAGGTGGCAGCTACCTGATACTCTTGTCTTTCTTACTAGAGGTTGCTTAAAGGTTATTTGCAAGGTAGTAAGTTATCTCCTATCCTGTTGGGTATTTCCTGTCCTGTACAATTAGTTATCCTCTATCCTTTGGATAGCAGGTACCACTAATCAAGTTCTTACCACTGGGACCAACAGCAATCTTGAGAAACCGGAACCCAGTGTTTGCAGCCCTGTTTTGATTGGAACAGAGGTGTGCATGCTTGATTTTTATTGCAATCATTGTCTATGGGGCTGCATTGGTCAGAGGACTTAGATACAGTGCTGTGACAGCAAGCTGAAACTTTTCCCTAAGAGAAAGTTGGCCCTTAAAGAGAATCTGTCAGCAAGATTTTGCTATATAATCTGATGGCAGCATGAGATAAGGGCTAAGACACTGATTTCAGCAATATCTCACTTACTAGACTGTGTGCTGTTGTTTCCATACTGTGAATGTTTTATCACCAGGACATTATCACTGCCCAGACTATGAATTTGTCTGACTCCGCCCCTTCCCTTGATAAGCAGCTCACCGTCAATAGACAATTTACATAGAGAGCCTAGTATAGGCGGGGTTAGCTTCCTCAGCTCTGCTGCATTGCTAAATCTAAAAACTCTGATTGTGTCACAACAGCTGCACCCAGTAATAAAAGTGATACATCATTGGTATCAGGATCTCTTTTCCTACATGGCGCTCAGATGAGGTAGCAAAAATCTGATTACAGATTCATTTAAATTTTGATCAATGAGTTTAATAGGGTCCCTTATTCAGCCACTAGGATACTGTATGTCATATTACACATCTCATGACTATAGAGTCCGCAGAATCAAGTGAGTCTTGTGTTAATCGTGCAATGTCACAGCTAAGGACAAGGAGATTCTCTGTGTACCCATTTACTATGCATCAGCCTCCTCCTGATTACCATTAGACTTTGTCTTGACACGGGACATTAATCAGGCTATTCTCAGGCTGTAAAAATCCCATCGCCTGAACTATGTATCAAATCCTTTACAGGCAATGTCAATATAACATGAAGCCGATAACCGATGGCTTGGAAGCTTTTACTAAAAATCTCTAGGGTTCCATCAATGCCAACTGAAAAAACGCTGTTGGCTATAGAAAAAAAAATACACGCTGAGCCTAGGTTTTATCAAGTGCAATTTAAAAATGCAGAAGTTAATGCATGGCTAGCGAAACATTAATTACATTCCAACATGGGATCCCTAAGAGAAAACACTGGGCCGCACTTAAGTGATCATACAGTTGGCGATAGAGTAATGTAAACAAAATTCTCTTGGCTGCCACCTAAAATCATTATGTATTTCTGAAGAAGTAGCACATGCTATAGCACAAAGCAACCGGGAGGCAGCATCTAATGAAAGTAGAACTGGCAAATGGGCACATAGGGAATCTCAAAGGCACAGGACCTGCATTTAGGCAATAGCTTGTGTCTATGAAAATCATGAAAAGTGTTTCGACTACCACAGGAAACACAACATAGCATGGAATGGAAAACATTTTACGTAATGCTAATTTAAAGGGTTTATCTGGGTAGATGTCTCCACCTAGTGGTGCGTAAAGGAACTTCCCTGCTAGAAATTAAATTTAACCATTTTTTTTCAGGCAGTTCCTTGGCGGCAGCTAAGATGGTCAACTGCACATCCTGCATAGAGATTGACACCTAATGCCTGCTTAGAAGACTCAGGGGCATTTTAGGTGTAGGTTTTCAAGAATTGGGTAAGAAGGAGAGGGGCTGCATCAAAAGCTGCACCAATAACAGCAGGAGACAATGCGGCCTCGAAGAACCTTAGAAATTATGTAGGAACTATAAAGAATCGAAATAATAATGATGATGCAATGAATTACAGATAGGATGAAGGCAAAACAAATGGCATGAATTTGTATTATGAGCACTACCATAGAACATATAGAGCTGATTTCCGAAATAACATAGCTGAAAAAAGATGGGAAGTATATTCTGCTATTTTTTCAATTCATGTTTTGAAAAAAGGTCTCAGTGTTAGATATTCCGCCCCAAACCCAAACAAAAGAAAATCCTCTATGAGAATCTACTCGGAAAGATATTAAAGAGATAATGTGACAATTTAGCACCGTCTGTTGTTACTCTTAAGCCTCTGCCCCAGTAATACGTATATTAGAACCTGTGGCGGCAGCAGTTGTATATTACACAAGGTTACAGGTGTACCTGAGATCCAAATGTGCTCCAGTTAACAGCTGTGAGAACACATTGAAGTTGCTTTCTCCTTCTGGTTGTTGGGCCACACGGATTCTTTCCAAAAGCATGGTCTGTAAAATTACAAAAGACTCCATTACAGAAACTTTCCAGCTCAGTTCACATTGGGGTTGATCTTACTGACAGATTCTGTTATTTTGTAACATGTACATATTTCCAGTTTCACATTTTCACCTCAAACAATGCTTTTAATATGTTTAGTTCATGATAACCTGAGAAAAAGCCTATTTTGCTGGAAGAAAATGCAGTGGACAGCTCATATTCCCATAATTAATCCACGGGTTGCCTAGTAATATATGTACAACCAGTGGCTGCTTGTTATAGCATCTCCACTCTAGTTAATTAAGCCCAGAGTTGGGAATATCCTTCATTTACACACATATGTACTAAGATATATAGACAGAAGATGTTCTTATGACATAACCAAAGTAACAGTGATCTAATGATCTAAGGCTAGTTTCACATTTGTGCTTTTGAGCGCAGCGACGGCCTGCGCACGGCCACCGCTAAGCCCCGCCCCCTGCCGCGCCTCCACCGGTAGCTCCGCCTACCGGCGCATGACGCTGCATGCGTCCCCTATCTTTATCACTGGGGGCGCAGGCCGTGCGCAGTATGCGTTTGGCGGCGCATGCGTCCTTTTCACGGTGCGCCGACCAGAGCCAAACGCAACCTGCTGCAGTTTGGTTGCGCTCGGCGCACCGTGAAAAGGACGCATGCGCCGCCAAGCGCATACTGCGCACGGCCTGCACCCCCAGTGATAAAGATAGGGGGCGCAGGACACATGCAGAGTCATGCGCCGGTAGGCGGAGGTACCGGCGGAGGCGCGGCAGGGGGCGGGGCTTAGCGGCGGCCGTGCGCAGGCCGTCGCTGCGCTCAAAAGCGCAAATGTGAAGCTAGCCTTAGAATGGAATAATGAAAGTGTAATTAAACTTTGCAAAGCTTGAAGGAAAATTATATAAGCAAACTTATAAACTTATGTAATATACTTCAGTACCTTCTGTTGTTTCTTTCTCTCCAAAAACTATGTTTCAGTGCTGTTTTAACATTCATGCTTCTTTAGAATCTGCTTTATGCTGCTGCTCTAGCAAGTATATGCACTTGAACACGGTTTACAAATACTTCTCTGTCTGACCATGCAAGAGGGGAGCAGAGACACTCACACAGGAAGAGTATTTGGAACTAGTGTTCTAGTAGTAAGGATTCTTGCAAGAGCAGAAGCTTGAGCTAGCTAGTTAAGCAGTTAAAACAGTACTTCAGTGTGGTGTTTGGAAGAGAAGAAAGCATAATAAGGTAATGGCATTTATTACAAAGATTGATCAATAATTAAAGTAAAAAATAGTTTGATTTTAACCTATTTGTCTGCTTCAAAACATTCAGGCATTTTGTCATAAAAGTAATACTTTTTTTGCTGCATTGTTGAAAGAACAAATCTATTTTGTATATTGAATATTTTAGGATATTTTTGTTAATCACATGTGTTTGCTCCAGCGCTGGTCTGTGCACCATTCTTCCTTAGCAGCCAGCTTTCATGTCCCTCGTGTACGTCTGTTTACCATGATAACCCAGCACACGCTTATCAAGTCATGCTCCCAGGCCTTTTAAGGCTGGCTCAGGCAGTTGTATGATCACTGAGTACTGAGGTAGTATCAGTCAACTTTGTTGAACCTTCTGAATAACCCGGTTATAGGAAGCTTCGCCCCCAGCAGTTCGCCCCCAGCAATTTGCCCCCAGGTACATTTCGCCCCCGCAAATTTCGCCTCTATCATTTCAAATGCTGGGGACAAAATGTGCGGGGGAGAAATGTACCCCGGGGGCGAACTACTGGGGGCAAAACATCAAAATCCTGAATAACCCATTGTTGCGAGTTCACACACTTAACTCTGCTAAACCAAGGTGCCTGTTTGCTTACACAATCTTCCTAGGAGCTGTTCACACTCTTGATTCTGCTATACAAAGGTGCCTGTCTGTCTGCACAGCTCCACTGTTCCAAGTTTCTGTCCACACACTTTCTATGCTTTACCAAGGTATCTGTTTACCAATACATTTCTGCTGTTTCAAGGTGCTGTCCACATACCCAATTATGTTATACAAAGGTGTATGTTTGCCAACATACATTTTCTGTTCCAAGGTATTCTCTGCACACCCGACTTTGCTGTTCCAATGTGCCTGTCTATATACAGTGGCATCTAAAGGTTTAGGCATGAAAATGGTAGAGGCCCGCAAAGCAGCAGAAGGTTATAAGAGGAAAGCAAAGCGTTTTCAAGTTGCCCTTTCCTCAGTTCGAAATGTAATTAAGAAATGGCAGATAACAGGAACAGTGGAGGTCAAGATATGTTCTGGAAAACTAAGCAAAATTTCAGTGAGAGCTGCTTGTAGGATTGCTAGAGAGGCCAATCAAAATCCCTGCTTGACTGCAAAAGACCTTCAGAAAGATTTAGCAGACTCTGAAGTTGTGGTACATTGCTCTAGTGTTCAGAGACAAATACACAAATATGGCCTTCATGGAAGAGTCATCATAAGAAAACATTTCCTGCATAGTCATCATAAAATTCAGCATCAGAAGTATACAAAAGAACATCTAAACAAGCCCAATGCATTTTGGAAACAAGTCCTGTGGGCCGATGGGGTTAAAATAGAACTCTATGACCACAATGATCAAAGGTATGTGTGGAGAAAAAAAGGGCACAAAATTCCAGGAAAAGGACATCTCACCAACCATTAAGCATGGGAGTGGATCAATCATGCTTTGAGGTTGTGTCGCGGGGAACATTTCACAGGTAAAGGGAAGAATGGATTCAATGAAATTTCAACAAATTCATGATGCAAACATAACACCATCTGTAAAAAAAAATTGAAGTTGAAAAGAGGATGGCTTCTACAAACGGATAATGATCTTAAACACACATCAAAATCCACAATAGACTACCTCAAGAGGCACAAGCTGAAGGTTTTACAATGGCCCTCACATTCTCCTGATCAAATCTAGCCACAGATTTGCAATGATCACCAGATCATTGCAAATTTGTGGCTAGACCTCAAAATAGCAGTGCACGCAAGACAACCCAGGAATCTCACAGAACTGGAAGAACAGTCCAAGTAAAAATGGATGAAAATCCCTCAAACAAGAATTTAAAGACTCTTGACTGGCTATAAAATGTGTTTACAAGCTGTAATACTTTCAAAAGATGGTGCTACTAGATGGTGTACAAAAATTTGCATCAGCCCATTTTTCCTTTTGTAATTTTTAAAATGTAAAAGATGAAAAAAAAAATATATATATATATTGCCTAAAATACAAAGGAAATGTATCATCTTTAACTTTAGGCCTTTTAGAGATCACTTCGTCTTCAACTTGCTTAATTGTTCACAATTACAGTAATTTTGACCAGGGGTGCCCAAACTTTTCCATGCCACTGTACATGACTCAGCTGCTCCAAGGTTGAAAAACACAGGGCTCTCCTACTTTAAAATGCCTGCTCCTATATTTAGCTCCATTGTTATGTGGGGAGGAGGACCCCCATATAGTGATTGGGCCGGAACCAAGGGGACCGCCATCAGGGTTCCTGAAGGAATCACACCAGGAGGATGACAAAGGGAGAGACACGACTAAGGGGGTTAGGGCAACAGGGGGCAGGGCTAGGATAAAAGGAGCAGGGGGCGCGCTCTGGTGTCAGTTGACAGAGAGCCGGACAACAGGCAGGAAGCCGTGTGAGACAGAGAGGACCGAGGGAGCGGACGGTGTGTTCTGGAGAGACCGACAGGGGTCTGTGAAAGGAATGCTGCGCACTCACCAACAAGTGATACGTGTGAGACTTTCACTGGCGGCCGCTCCCCTCATACGGTCGCATACAGCCGCCCCCGCTGTTTCCCTCCCTGCTGTGACAATTCCGCGACCCCCAGTGACCGCTGCGACTACAGGCCATTCCGTTACAGCGGTCAGGACACTGCCCCCCTGCTTTCTCCCCCAGTTGCGGCCCTGTCATCACCGGCCCCTGGGGATGTCACCTCGCTACAGGTGGCCGTAGAGGCCCCCGTCTGGTTTGCTAAGGGACCCTGAGCAGAGGTTGGTGAACGGTTATATTTAGAGACTGCGTCATAACTCCACGGCGAGACGAGAGCCGCAAGGAGAGACCTGTTGCGCCCATCAGCACCGTTTCCTCAGGGCCTTGTTGCGCCCCACTGGCACAGTTTCTTCAGGGCCTGTTGCGCCCCACCGTCATCGTTTCTTCAGGGCCTGTTGCGCCCCACCGGCACAGTTTCTTCAGGGCCTGTTGCGCCCCACCGTCATCGTTTCTTCAAGGCCTGTTGTGCCCCACCGGCATCGTTTCTTCAGGGCCTGTTGCGCCCCACCGTCATCATTTCTTCAGGGCCTGTTGCGCCCCACCGTCATCGTTTCTTCAAGGGCCTGTCGAGCCCAATTTCATCCCGGAATATCGAGGCGTCAAGGCAGCCGCATCAGCGACCTCTACGCAGCCACGCCTGTGATCCTGACAGACCCCAGGAAGGATAAGTGTGCTATAGGAGATAAGGACCCCCAGTTTGGTCATACGTGGCCTATAGCACCCGGGCCAACCGGATTAGTCGCATTTACCAAAAGAAAGTGTTGTTAGGTTTGTTGAGTCCCTGTGTGGACTGGTGTTTGTTCATACTTTTTGTTTGCTCAATATAGCCCCAGCGGCTACAGTTTATAAAAGTTATTTCCACAAACCACACCCAGTCTCGTGTCTCGTCACTGCATCCTGCGAACCTGCTGAACCCTACAGTTACACACTACTCCACATGCCATCCAGCATTTTCAGTTCTGCTATTCCATCTGAACAGCTCAACCAAACCTATGGCTCAGTGAATCCATGTTACCAGGTGAGCCATGTTAGTTTTGAACATAAAGGTTACTTCAATATATTATTGTAAATCATCCAAAAATATTGGCGTATTCTCATGTCTTCAACAGAGGCTAGACACAGGCAACTATCGGAGATGGTTTGGTAAATACTGCAGTGGGCAGGGGTTGAACATGATGACCCTGAAGGTCCCTTCCAAGTCTGATATTCTATTATACTATGATTCTTAAGGTACCGTCACACTTAACGATGCACCAGCGATCCCGACCAGCGATATGACGCGGTCAGGATCGCTGGTGCATCGCTAAGTGGTCTCTAGTGCGCTGCCACACAGGCAGATCTCACCAGCGACATAGCAGGGGTCGGGGGTCGCTACTTACCTGTCAGACGAGGCGATCCTGACGTCCTCCTGCCCGCATCCACGTGTCGCTCGTCGGCGCCACAGGAAGCGCCCGACGAAAAACAGTCCAGGACGTTCTCGCGCAATCAGCTATAACCAGCAGGGGAGTGGTCGGAGGTAAGTATCAGACATAGCGATATCGCTAGCAAAAACCAGTGACGTTATAGCGATATTGCTAGCGATATCGCTTAGTGTGACAGGCCTTTTACAGCAAAAGAAAGAAAACTGCTCATTTAGTTGGAAACTATCTGTCATGCATTTGTTTTTTGCAGTTGCTAATCATTATCATTAATATATTGATTATCATTTTAATTTGTTCCAAATATCCTTTGTGGACTCTAGTTCATATATCTGTTGTGAGTTCATTTTTCCCTTCACCATTGAGGTCTGATGAACTCCCTCCTCTAGTGAAAGAAGGTATTGAGACTGATTACCAAACACCTGGGCAGCTGGATGATGACTGGGTGGCTGGAATTGAGGACTGGATATAAGGCTGCCGACGCCCTTCTTCCTGGCTGGTGATTTTCCTGCTGGATTCTTGGAGACCAGTCTGATTCCTGCATCTCAAAGCTAAGTTTTTCTGCTCTGCTTTGTACTCTTCAGTTTTGTTTTGTTTTTGTTTTGCCTTGTTTTTTGGGAGTTCTGCCATCCCCGGCCGGGGGTGAGCTGGATTCCATTTTTGTCTCTGATCTGTTGATCTTTTGCTCTGTCTTCAGAATATACCTGAGTGCTGATATAGTCTTTTGAAGCCTAGCGACTTCAGGGCCTGTTTTTCCTATCAGTCGGTTGGCTCATTTTGATAGGGTTTTTGCGGATGGCAGACAGCAGCTTTCCTATCCTGTCCTATGTAGTTAGCTTGGGCCCCATCATTTGCTCAACCTATCTTTCTATCTGTGTTAGTGTTTTCATCTTGCTTCACCGTCATTATATGTTGGGGGCTGCCTATTGCTTTGGGGTCTGCTCTGGGGCAGTTTAGTTTTTCCCCTTTCTGTCTTTAGGCTATATAGTTCTCCGGCTGTGATCGAGGGGTCTAGGGCACCGTAGGAACCCCCCACGGCTACTGCTAGTTGTTGTGGATAGGTTCAGGGGTCTGCAATCCGATAGCTGCCAACCTCTCTGGTTTTTCTGGACTTAGCTGGTATTTTGTTTTTTCCTCCTTCGGTGACTCATCATAACATATATCCATGTATATTGTACAATTTTGACAAAAGTCAAATTAAAGCAAATGGTAACATAGGGTTCCATACCTTACTGCTAATAGATGATCTAGGAGGGTTCTGCACAATCAAGATCACTTATTAGTGGTCTACAAGTCATTAAGAAATAAAAGAGAAAACACCTTTCACTCAGTGGTGCCATTACCTGTAAGTGGCCTGCAGTGACACGTCCAGCAGAATTGAAGTCCAGAGACATGACCATGGAGAAACGCGTGGAGTTATTACATTCATTAGTGGTCACTCCACCAAAGGATTTTAAAATGGTGAACATTGCATGAATCTTCTCCACTGAAAAACATAAGGGTTTCATATAATGCTCAGTATATCAGATATACTGTATACATGTGATAACAGTAATGATCTTCTGTTACTAACTATTGGGCAGCCCTGCATAGCATCCATGCCTTGGCTTCACGACACTGACAAAACAAGACACATTAGGTTGTCTCACTCAGTTGCACAGGATACAAACTCCATCTGATAACAGTAGTAGGGCTGCAGAATACAGACTGTTTCTCCACCAGCTCCCACCTTTTTCTTCTGAGAGTAGAAATTCTAGAATATTGCTTTGCAAGTGACACGTTAAAATCTCATTACAGGCAACTCCTTTCACATGGGAGGTCATGCAGTTATTGCAGGTGGTAAGTCATTTTCATCCTTAATCACCATCTATTTAATGTCATAATGTAAACTATTCTCTAATATACTTGAATTAAAAATTCCCTATTCTTCCCTAAGTATCTGCTTTTTCTTATTTTTTTTACTACTTTCATTTTTGATGACACATTGTTTGAGAATCCCAATGCATGCTGGGATACTGAAACAAAGCATTATCAGAGGGGCAGAGGCTGAGGTCACTGGTGCAGCCTCTACCCCCTCCCTGAAACGAAGCATTATCAGGGATGCTCATTTCATGGGTGGGGCTAGTCCCTGCGTGATGTGCACTTTGCAATGTGCACAATGACAGTGTGCTATATTGCTGTAAGGGGATACATTATGTTCTTGAGTTTCTAGCTTGCCCCGGTACCATAATAATTTTAATATACACTTACCTTTTAATGTCTTCACATCCTGTTCCATCCAGATGTCTCTGGACCCCAGAATTCCAAGTGGTGGAAGTTCACCGACCACCATATTGGGACACCCAAGTGATGGGTGTCTCAATATGGAAACTGCTGGTGGTACCAGCCTCTTGCACGGTACCACCAGCGGAACACTGTCGCCCCACACACACACTGTATACGCCGTACGCACCACACACACACACTGTACATGCCGTACGCACCACACACACACTCTGTATATACCGTACACACCACAGACACACACACACACACTGTTTACGCTGTACGCAGCCTCTTCCGCGGTACCACCAGCGGAACACCGTCACAAACACGCCGCCGACCGGATCAGCCGAATGATTCACTGACCGCCGCCATCTTTGCACAAGAGAAGCGTATTCGCAGTTTTAATGTGACCGCCGCTATCTGTCTGCACAAGCATGGTGGCGGTCTAATTTACTGCGCCTGCGCGGAATCATTCGGGTGATGCGCGATAGGGGTGTTTTCCCGCGACATTACAGCAAGGGGTCACAAAGGATTCATTTTGTGAGGTAAAATATTTCACTGACTGTTTTTAAACAATATTTTACCTCACAAAATGTATCCTCTGTGATCTTATGCTGTAATGTCAATATTGTCTTTTGCTTCCTCCCCTGCCCAGGAGCTGTGGTATGTTCTGTACACGGTCAGACACAGACAATTTTTAAAATGAACTTTCGTTCATGGGAAAATCCCTTTAAAAAGCAAATATCAACGCCAACATGGCTCCTCCTAAAAAATACGCCAATGACAATGAAAAGAAAGCAGCACGTAGACAGGTCAAAGAACAGAGCACAGACGGGGAAAGAGACAGTGAATAGGTGGGTGAGCACATGGGGGGAGAGATTCTCAAAGCTGCAAAGCCTGCCCCCATCGTGACATTACTGCCCTCCCGATGCGATGCGGTTCTCCTTCTAGTATATATATACATATTTGTGTTTAATGTAATGTTTTACTTCTGATTGATGCTACTGTGTATAAAATATTATATGTGACAAGTGTCCATATGTATAGTATTCTAGCTGATACTGCACAATGTATATTGTTTTATTATAGTAAAAGTGCAGTGTTCCTTTCTGGCCACTAGATGGGGGCACAGAGATTATTGGTTGTACTAGTTAATATAGAAGAAGCACTATGCGAAATCTGATGTTGATACTCTTATGAATATGGTTGTGCTGTGTATGAAGAACAGTAAAGTTATGCATTTAAAAGTTAAAATGGACTGTGTCTCAATTTATGCAACACCAGACAGCGGGAGCTTCCAGCTGCTAAGAGGAATCCCCGACGGTGCAGAAAGTGAAGCCACAGGTATACTTGGCACTGTTTATATGTGGAGGGAGGCCAGGGCGCGCCTGAACCATTAAGCTCAGCCATGACTACGGCCCTGGCCCTCCCTCACATTGCTAGCTAAGGGAGCATATAGCACCAGAAATGGGTAAGAGCATTTTTTTTATCACCAACATGTGGATTTTAATTGTTTGGATTAAAATTTGAAGATTTTATCTATTTTTGTGGACGTGCCGATCAACTTTATTTTTCTTGGACGTATTTTCTGACAGACAGCAGTATTTGAAACGACACTAAATTAAATGCATGATGATTGATTTCTTCAATATTTTATCCTAGTATCTTAGACTTTAGATTATTACATTAAATAGATAGGGATTGAGGATGAAAATTACTTTGTATGTTGGACCTCCCCTTTAAGGCTGCATTTTGATTTGCCGACCAAGACTATAAAGCTACCGCCGATTGGCTACTTGTAAGTCAAATGGTGGTCGTTTAATTGCCTCTAGAGACTGACCCCATTTCTTTTGCACACATATCATTCTGTGCACATAGAATGTCATAGTTCTCAGCCGTACCGGTCCTGCTTACACAGGTCCTGCTGTCGAGAATGATGATTTTTAAATTTAGTTCAAAATTATTTCACCTGGTGAACGAGCGGAGCGCTTGTTCGTTGGGTGTTTGGCATGAGGTGTAGACAGGCTAATAAAATGACCATTCCTAGGAATATAAAAAAGACACAGGAAAAATGTGTAGTAGACTGCTCAAGCCTGCCAGAGTGGCTACCTGTCCAGAGCAGGAGACCCGTTTCAGAGACGTCTATGTGCCCCAAGTACACGACTCTTATGTAATTCCCTTGTATATTAGTATAGCCTCATACATGCTGAAAATAAAAATATGAATGTAATAAAAAAGTCTGTGCATAGTACTGGTGAGTGGTGACCCTACCTGTTACTCTGTTGTCCACACTTCCAGCAGCATCCACAAGGTATTCCAATGCCGTCTGGCAGCCAGTTGTTTTGCCTGCGCTGCTTCTGCCCAAGGGCACAATTGTTTGATCCTGGCGCTGGGTTAGCATGTTCCAATAGGCTTTCTGGGCCACTGCGCAGATGTGAGGCGGCATACCGTCCTTTTTCCCTTTAAAAACCTAGTGGAAAAAAGCTAATGGACTTAGTGTGCTTGGAATACACTGTGCACTGGGCCGACATTCAGATGAATGATACATTTGCAGTTAAGCGATCTGAACTATACCTTTGTGCGGTAACCTGCCGTCGCAGCAGATAGTATAAAAAGAATAATATAACTATTCATAAACTTTTCAAATAGCTATCTGTGTGAAATGTGTGTGTTTTCCTGATCTGACAAACAGTAATAGATTTACCCTATAATCAAGTCAGAAACCACCAGTAGGATTGTAAAATTGCCAAAGCTGAATTGTACAAGCTGCTAACAGCAAATATAAATGAATTTACATCTAGACTTCATAGCGCTGTTTAATGAGGTCGTCATTTTATATACATAGATGTGTGCCGCCACCTAGTGTACTCAGAGAAAACTGCATTTTCAATTGGAATTTTATTTTTAGTATTACAAAAAAAGTCCTTCATAAACATGATAGAAGGCTTCTCTGACCATGCAGGAAGGCTGTGCAGCTTCCTTGTCCTGCTGTACCATACTTTATTGGGTGCTATGTGTGTGAAGGTATTCCTCCATGTATACAGTATCCCAATGGGCAAACCACAGTCAGAGTTCTAGATTTCTAGGTACAAAACCAAAGCCATATGGAGGCACTGTAAGCGGTATCGGACTGGGGTGCCAAGGGCCCACCGGTAACCAACTCCAGGGCCCCACTTTTAATTTTCATGCAAATATGACATTATCTTCAATCACAAAGTTATATAACCTTGTACTGGTTAGATTGCTAAATGAATAAGATGCCGCCTGTGTCTGTACATAGTGATTTAAGTATATAGTGTCAAGTACTGCTCATATAAGAGGTTCGTGGCCCACTCTTCCACTGGGGCCCACCGGAGGATTCTCCTGTCCTCTGGTGGGCCAGTCCAAGCCTGACGGTAAGTACAAAACAGTGCTACAACAGCATTCTTAGATTGCAGGCTTTATAATAACCTGTCATTATTCTGCAGACCACTACAATAATATATTACAGGATTTAATACCTTGTATACAGAATAATGTCCTCTAAAAGCAAAAGTTTAAAGGCCCACTAAATGTGCTGGTATTAATATCACAAAAAGTTACAAAAGTATATAAAGAGTGTCTACTATTCAGACCTATGTGAGGAAATGTATCTGGAAGATAAACTACTGATCATGGGGAAAGTTTCAGGGAATCGAGTCAGTTACCGCACTGAAGAAGACTGCAACAATAAAACTGGCCAACCTTGGTGGAAAAGTTTGCGACGGGTCCGTTTGGTTTAAGTACTATCAGGTTTGGTCCGGCATAGGTGTGAATCAGCTGTGACTGGTAGCGCTGCCATAGAGTGTGAATTACACTGGATTCATTCAGACTGGTAAGCGTAGTCAGATCTTCTGCATAGTCAAATTTGGACGGATTTGTCTAAACAAGGAAGATAAAATATGAAAACAAATATAAAATACAAAGGCATCTCAAAACTAAAACTTGTCTTTAGAAAAATTTCTTTAAAGTTGGAATGTGCTGTCTATCTCTATCTATCCCATATCTATCTATCTATCTATCTATCTATCTATCTATCTATCCCATATCTATCTATCCCATATCTATCCATCCATCCCATATCTATCCATCCATCCCATATCTATCCATCCATATCTATCTCTATGTTTGTCTGTCAATCTTAGATGTACCCTGCACAGACATATCATACTACCTTTGGACACAGGGTTATTCTACTCCATTTGCAACTAATTTTCGTCTAAATTAACCAGGCTGCAGTTTTTACCCTTTTATCTCTGATAGCCTTGTCACATGTAAATTACCGTACATTATTGGAAAAGCACAGCTGTGTGGGAACAGTAGCATAAAGCAATTACATTATTTTCAGCCTGGGTACTATGTCTGCCACTATTTTATGAGAGTCATAGCTGATAATACTAATTAAGAGGCACTCGTTTAAGTCTAATTGCTAGAATGTTGCTATTAACCCATTTGTGACTAGAGACAAGCAAACCTGTTAAGATTCGGCTGGGATTGGCGAACTTCACGAACAGTTCACCAAACGTATCCAAGCCCCGTTGAATTTAATGGGAGGCAAAACCAAAAGCATAGACAACATTTTCAACGTGCTCAAAAGATGACAAAACAGTTCAAATTAAAGGCAGGCACCAGGAAAAGTGGCATTAATTGACCCAGAGTACAGATAGTATAATTGTGCAGCATGGATGCTTGAGTCTGGTCTTGGACCAGCATTTCTAGCTTAAACATTGATCAGTTTAAGGTGGATGAGTGACAGGTATAGGCCTGGTGCTCCTAGAGGCCTGCCAAGTTCAGGCAAAACACATGAAGGAGACCCAACTTGGAGTCCAAACATTTCCAAAAATTAGGGCAGACACTAGGAAAAGTAGCATCAATTGATCCACAGTAGAAATTTTATAATGGTGCAGCATGGTTGGTTGGATGGATGGGACAGGACCTGGCCCAGAATTTCTAGCTTACAAATTGATCAGTAAGAGGTGGATGAGTTGCCAGGAGTAAGTCTGGTGCTCTGAGACCACTTCCACTACAGGAAACCTACCTGATGGAGACCCGAATTGGAGTCTCCACATTTAAAAAATTTATCTACAAGGTGTACCGCTGTGCGGCTGTCAAAGGGAGTCGAGTAGTCCGTCCAGTAACAGAAGTTGTCAGTTGTCTTTGAATAGGACGAACCGCTGTTTGCTCAGTAGAATTTTCGGTAACATTACCACCTACCTCACGTGCACCTCAAACACCACGCCTATTCGCCCTCCCACCACGACCTCGCTTTTTTCCACTCATGTTATATATACCCTTCCCCTCTTTTAACCAGCTATTTCACAACCCTTGGCCCAGACCTGTCAGTCACCTTTCACTAAATTAACAATCAGTATTTATTTGCTGACAGTGTGGCTGAAATATGGACTGGTGGCTTGACCACACAATTAGCACAAATGACTTAGATGCTGAAATATGGACTGGTGGCTGGTCCAGACAATTAGCACAGAGGATTTATATGTTAAAATGAGAACTTGTGGTGGGACCACACAATTATCACAAGGGATTTAGATGCTGAAATGTAGACTGGTGGTTGGACCAGACAATTAGCACAAAGGATTTATATGCTGAAGTGGGGACTGGTCGTTGTACCACGGAATCAGCAGTACTATGGATTTATATGCTGTGGCTGCACCACAGAATTAACACTCCAGATTTATATGCTGGAAGGTTGGTTTGACACAGGATCCTATCTAGCTGAAAATAAACTGCCTAGGTAACTATCTGACTATTTGCAGCAGCAGCTTTGCTACACTGCTACACTCACAAAATAGCGCCAAAGCCACATGTCCACTTTTCATATGGAGAGGGAAAGGTGATTTCGGCAGCCAAACGCACAAGCCGTTGTGTATGGTTTCTGCACCCTGATTGGCTGCCAGAATCTCCACACACTAAGTGAATAATGAAAAAAAAGAAAAACACTCCGCGGTTCCTCTGACCTCTCCCCAAACCCTCCCCTCATAAAACATGTCCCCCCCTTGCTCATCATACAGCATCACTGTTCTAGCCAAAGTCTTAACAAAAGCATTAGTGGAAACTCGATCATTTCCCGATCTTTGGCCAAATTTTGCCGAATTTGAGGAAAATACTCAAGAATCTGAGATTGGCGAATCTTTTCGCTCATCTCTATTTGTTACCATGCCGATTTTCGTATTTGCGCTTATCTTCTTCCACCTTTCTTACAAGAGCCATAAGTGGGGTAAAATAGTGACAACAGCACAATTACATAGTTAAATACCTACATAATTAGTACAGTTGAAGAAGTATACATGCCCATTTAGTTTAACGGAGAGATGGGAAATGATAAAGACAATGAGGTTTACGTACACCATAATGCTTGCCCAGTCTGCCCTAAAGATCAAGTTTTTACATCCCATCTTCATTAACTAAATCAACATTAAGAGGAAGAATTTTACAAACAGTATATATTTACTTTTTTCTTCTAAAAAAGTGTTTATGTTTAAGCCTTTTTTAAAACAATCAATAGTTCTCGATGAGACCAGATCCTGAGGTAGACTATTCCATAAATTAACCCCTTTACAACCTTTGACGTACCCATATGTCATGGTCGTTTAGGGGTTCCCGACCTTTGAGAAATGGGTACTTCATGACAATCGTGCCTGCGCAATCGCCACTGGGAGCTCGTCTTGTGTGATAGCTGAGCCTCGTCTGTCACTGCCTAAGGGTATGCTGGCATCACTCCAGGCTGTTTAACACAATGTATGTCATGATTGATATTGATTGCAGCATTAAAAGAGACTAGAAGAGGGAGGGTGCTCCCTTCCCCTTACAATCGGCACCCCTGCAATATCATCACAAGAGCCCGATTGTTGTCACGATAACCCGAGGTTGTTACCATGACTCTGGGTCAGCCAGCTAGAGCAAACCTGTTAAACCATGCCATAAGCATGGTCTAAGAGGCTTCTGTCAGTGTAATACTGACAGGTACAGTATAATGCATTGAAATGAATTATACCAGCCTTCAGACTAATGAAAGTTAAAGTCCCTTAGAGGGACCAAGTAAAAAGTACAAAAAAAATGGAAATATATTTTAAAGAAATATTACAAAATAAAAAAAAAAAATATTTTACCAATAAATAGGTATATTAACGAAAAAACAAAAATAAACAAATACCGTAAAAAAAATTAAAAATGTGTCAAACTTTTTCATCATGCTGGAAAAAAATATTTTTACTCCACTTTTCACAAGAACTGGAAAAAAACACAATCAAAAAGTCAAATGGAAATAAAAATGGTGTTACTGAAAAATCATCTTGTCCTACAAAAAAAAGCCGCCATACAGCTCCATCAGCGGAGAAATAAAATAGCTATAGCTCTCAGAATTTGTCAATTTTAAAACAATTCTTTAAAATATCTTACATATTCTGTAAAACAGTTTTTATCATGCAAAAGTGACAAAAACAAAAATAAATACAGTATATGAATGTGGCATTGCTATAATCGTACTGACCTGAAGAATAAGGCCAGAGTCACACATAACGTACAAAAAAATCGGTCCATTTTTCATGGACGAGAATCGCACAAATGTTTCATGAACAGTTATCCATATGTCATCCATGTGCAATGCGAGGATGCGATTTCCTCGCATCAAAGTATCCGTGTGACATACATATGGCATCTGTACAGCGAGATTTTCTCGCCGAATTGCAAAATGGACATATAATGGATCAATAGCCTCAAATATTCTTGAAAACATATATATAGCCTATATAAATAAATAAATATATATATATGTCAGTGAGACACGTATATATTGTGAGAATCATGTGGGAATAGTGGATGAGGGCAGGTATATCTCGCCCAGATTCCTTTCCTATGTGGCCTAGTCTGGTCAGTATCGCACCTGCTTGCTAATGAATAATGGGAGGTGGATATAAAAGGATGCCAGGTAGTTGTGTGAGTGTCTCAGCCTGGGAACACAGAGAGCCTGTCTGTGTGAGAGACACACGTGAGTGAAAGCAGTGCCCACTGCAACTGTGGTTTGGCTGGACGGGAGAAGCCCACCAGTTGGTAGTTAGGTTGTCCATTGTTTAGTTAGTGCCGGACAGGCAAGGATTTGTTTTATGTTTTATTTCCTTTTGCATTGCTTTCACCGTTAATAAACCTGACCCAGGGTCAGTTACACCCGTATCCCAGCTCTGCGCCTGAGTTTCATGCTGAATGCACGTGACCTTTGACCCCAGCAAAGGCGATCCCGGAGTGTTTTATCACATTGTGGTGGAGAATGCGGGCATCACGTTGCAAGCATGAGCATGGAGGACGTGGTGAAAGCGCTGGTACAGTCCACCGCCGTCCAGCAAGAAGCTAATCGGGTGATGATGGCCCAGCTGAAGGAGTTGGTGGACATGACAGCTACCGATCGTTCGCTTCTCCAGCAGGTGGCGCAGCGCCTGGCAAGCTTACCTGAGGTTAACCTGGAAGCAGAGTCGAGAGTGATTCACGTGAGTTGGTACTGGCAGAAGATGACGACCGAAGATGACGACGAGGCATACCTGACCACGTTTGAACGGACGGCGGTGCGAGAAAAATGGCCGAAGGCACGATGGGCCGGCCTGATTGCCCCGTTTCTTTCTGGTGAGGCCCAAAAAGGCGTATTATGACTTGGAACCTGAAGCTGCGCAGGACTTTGACAAATTGAAAGCCGAGATCTTGGCCCGGCTGGGAGTGACGACCGCTGTCCGTGCACAGAGAGTGCATCAATGGACTTATCAGCCGGATAAACCACCGCGGTCACAGATGTTCGACCTGATCCACGTGACGAAGAAGTGGCTACAACCCGAGGTGTTGACAGCGCCAGAGATAATCCAGAGAGTCGTCATGGACAAGTACTTGAGAGCTCTACCGCCAGCCCTGAGGAAGTGGGTAAGTCATGGAAATCCTACGACGGCAGATCAACTGGTGGATCTGGTTGAACGTTACTCCGTGGCGGAAGGACTCCGAGACGACGCTACCCCACCTCGTTCTTCATCATCTCCACGTGGAACCGGTAAGACTGTTCCAGGGAGTAGGGGAGATGGAAAAATCCCTAAGACAGTGGGGGAGGAAAACGGGACTGCCCGCACTGCGAACTATGGTCTAAGCAAGGGGCCCGTTAGGTGTTTCCGCTGCCAAGAGATGGGACATATTGCTGCGAACTGTCCGGTCACTACTGAACTCATGCAGTGCGACGTCACAGACTCTAAAAACCGCATGTCTATGGTTGCACGGATAGTGAGTGTGAATGCCGGTCAAAAGGATGTGGAGAAACACTTGTGTGATTTAACTGTTGATGGCAAAAATGTGGTGGCATTGTTAGACTCGGGAAGTGTGGTGACTCTGGTGAAGGCCAGTCTGGTGTCAGCCCCGACTGGACCATCAGACAAATTTTCTGTAACGTGTGTGCATGGAGACACCTGTTCGTACCTCACCACGGTCATATGCATTACTACTTCCTATGGGTCTGTGCAACATAAAGTGGGACTCGTCCCGGCGTTATTGCATGATGTTATCCTGGGCCGGGATTTTCCCCATTTCTGGCAATTGTGGGAGAATCAGTTGATGCCCTCGGGTAATAGTGTACATGATTCTTCTCCCAAGGCACGTGGGGGTCTCGAACCCCTGGAAGATGTCTCCCCGGAAGACTCAGGGGAAGAGTCTGCGGGAAATGACCTGCAGTTCCCGTTTTCAGTCATGGCGGGTGATACGGAGGAGACCGGGGAAGAGGAGGAGGCCGACAGCCGTCCACCTCCCCGTTTGCCGGATTTAGAAGTTCAGAAAGATGACTTCCAAAGCGAGCAAATAAAGGATCCTACCCTTTCTCATGCTAGGACAAATGTAAAAATGATAAATGGGGTACCCGTAGAACCTGGCTCTAGGCTGGCATATCCTTACATGGTTCTGGAGAATGATTTACTCTATCAGATAGAAAAAAAGGGGGAAGATACGGTGCAACTATTAGTCGTGCCAAAACCCTACCGGCGGCAGGTGCTGGACCTGGCCCACGGACATGTGATGGGAGGTCACCTGGGAGTCCAGAAAACCACCGAAAGGATATTACACTGTTTTGTTTGGCCAGGCATGCATCACAATATTCGTGTATATTGTGAGTCTTGTCCTGACTGTCAAGCCTCTGCACCTAAGCCCCGGTTCTGTAGCCCTTTGGTACCCCTACCTATTATTGAAGTCCCGTTTGAGAGGATTGGGATGGATTTAGTTGGGCCCCTTCCACGGTCTGCACGTGGACACCAACATATCCTGGTCATCTTGGATTATGCCACTCGTTACCCGGAGGCCATCCCTTTGCGTAACACGGCCACCAAGACGATTGCCAAGGAACTGGTGCATGTGTTTAGTCGGGTCGGTATACCAAAACAGATTCTCACCGACCAGGGGACCCCCTTTATGTCCAGGGTAATGAAGGAGCTCTGCCTATTGTTACAAATCGAACCGTTACGCACATCCGTGTATCACCCTCAAACAGACGGGTTGGTCGAACGGTTCAATAAAACTCTGAAGCAGATGCTGAGAAAGGTGATAGACAAGGATGGGAAGAACTGGGACTATTTACTTCCGTATTTGCTTTTTGCCATCAGGGAAGTACCCCAGTCTTCCACGGGATTCTCGCCTTTCGAGTTATTGTACGCCCGACGTCCTCATGGACTGTTAGACGTTGCAAAAGAAACCTGGGAGGGTCAGGTCACACCATTTAAAACAGTGATAGATCACGTCACACAAATGCAGGACCGTATTGCGGCTGTTATGCCTATCGTCAAAGAACACATGATACAGGCTCAAGGAGCCCAAAAAAGAATCTATGATAGGGGCGCCAAGATCCGTACGTTTGCACCCGGAGATAGGGTGTTGATCCTGGTCCCCACGGTGGACAGTAAGTTCCTGGCAAAGTGGCAGGGCCCCTTTGAGATTAAGGAAAGAGTTGGTGAAGTAAACTACAAAGTATACCAGGCAGGTAAACGGAAACCTGAACAGATTTATCATGTAAATCTGATAAAACCCTGGAAAGATCGGTCTGCCTTGTCAGCGGAGCTGGCCCGTCCCGTCTGCTCGCATACCGTACCGAAGGTACGGGTTGCAGAGACTCTCTCGGAGCGGCAAAAGACTGAGGTCAGGCAGTTTCTACTTCACAACCAAAAGTTTTTCTCAGAAAAACCCGGGCAGACTACGCTAATGAAACATGACATTGTAACGGAACCTGGTGTCACCGTTCACATAAAGCCCTACCGAATCCCGGAAGCGCGCCGTGAAGCCGTTTCCCGAGAAGTGAAGGCAATGTTAGAGTTAGGTGTCATTGAGGAATCGCACAGTGCTTGGTCCAGCCCGATTGTGCTAATTCCTAAACCGGACGGCACTATCCGGTTCTGCAATGACTTCAGGAAACTGAATGCGGTCTCAAAATTTGATGCCTACCCTATGCCCCGGGTCGACGAGTTAATAGATCGGTTAGGAAAAGCCCGGTATATTACGACCCTAGACCTAACAAAGGGGTATTGGCAGATCCCTCTGGTGGAGGCTGCCAGAGAAAAGACGGCATTTGCTACCCCAGAGGGTCTATTTCAGTATGTGTATATGCCATTTGGACTGCACGGAGCACCGGCGACCTTCCAGAGACTGATGGATCGAGTCCTGAGGCCACAAAGGCAGTACGCTTCGGCCTATTTGGACGACATTGTCATTTACAGCTTGGACTGGGAGACTCATCTCCAGAAAGTACAAGCTGTGGTTGACGACCTGTGGGAGGCAGGTCTAACCGCGAACCCCAAGAAATGTCACATCGGGCTAGAAGAAGCCCGGTATTTGGGGTATGTAATTGGGAGGGGTGTGGTTAAACCCCAGGTTGATAAGATTCAGGCGGTTCAGGACTGGCCACAACCTGTCAACAAGAAGCAGGTGCAAGCCTTCCTGGGGATCGCCGGCTATTATCGCCGGTTCATACCCAATTTTGCAGCCATCGCTACCCCCCTGACGGATCTTACAAAAGGGAAAGACTCCGTCATGATTAAATGGAGTTTAGTGGCTGAAGAAGCCTTCCATAGCCTAAAACGGGCACTTTGCTCTCAGCCCGTACTGGTGACTCCGGACTTCCGCAGCGAGTTTGTGGTACAAACGGATGCCTCTGATACCGGTATCGGGGCCGTACTCTCACAAGTGAGGGACGGAGTGGAACACCCAGTCCTCTATCTCAGCAGAAAGCTGAATAAACACGAGCAAAGGTATGCAATTGTAGAAAAAGAGTGCATCGCCATTAAGTGGGCTCTAGAGGCCCTCAAATATTACCTGGTGGGCCGAAAGTTCAGGCTGATCACTGACCATGCCCCTCTCAAGTGGATGCACTTGAACAAGGAACGGAATAGCCGGGTGACCCGGTGGTTCCTTGCCCTGCAGGCCTACACTTTTACTGTGGAGCACCGCCCAGGGGTACAGATGGGAAATGCAGATGCCCTGTCCCGAGTGCACTGTTTGGCAGGTGTCATTGCTCGACCGGAGTGGTCTGAGCAGAGGGGGGGATATGTGAGAATCATGTGGGAATAGTGGATGAGGGCAGGTATATCTCGCCCAGATTCCTTTCCTATGTGGCCTAGTCTGGTCAGTATCGCACCTGCTTGCTAATGAATAATGGGAGGTGGATATAAAAGGATGCCAGGTAGTTGTGTGAGTGTCTCAGCCTGGGAACACAGAGAGCCTGTCTGTGTGAGAGACACACGTGAGTGAAAGCAGTGCCCACTGCAACTGTGGTTTGGCTGGACAGGAGAAGCCCACCAGTTGGTAGTTAGGTTGTCCATTGTTTAGTTAGTGCCGGACAGGCAAGGATTTGTTTTATGTTTTATTTCCTTTTGCATTGCTTTCACCGTTAATAAACCTGACCCAGGGTCAGTTACACCCGTATCCCAGCTCTGCGCCTGAGTTTCATGCTGAACGCACGTGACCTTTGACCCCAGCAAAGGCGATCCCGGAGTGTTTTATCACATTATATTTATATTTCATACAGAGCTAGAAGCAGAATAGGTTAAAAATCAATTGTTGGCATCTGCAAAATCATTACAGAACCTGACAGGATATGAGACATGGTTTACATACAGTAAAACATTGCATATCCGTTAGATTTAGATATGTCCCTCACTAATAATGTTAGTAGTATATGTGTGTAAAATTTTGGAGCTGTAGGTGTTAAATTAAAGGATTAATTCACAGAAAAAACTGGTGTGGGCTCCCACCCAATTTTCTACGCCAGAGAGTGCAAGCCAGTGACTGAGGGCAGATATTAATAGCCAAGAGAGGGACCATTGCTTTTGGCCCACCCTGGCTAAAAAAATCTGTCTCCAGCCATCCCAGAAAAGGCGCATCTGTAAGATGCGCCAATTCCGGCACTTACCCGCTTTCTTCCCATTGCCCTGTAGCGGGTGGTATATGAGGTAATAAGGGATTAATGTCATTAAAAAGACTTTCAATGAAATAAATAAACACACATTTTTTTCCGTCTTTATTTCACTCCCATTCCATTCAAAACCATCGTTCTCCTGTAAAAAAAATCCAAAATAAAAAAGCAACAATATCCCATACCTGTCCGCTGTACAGTCATGTCCCATCTGAAGGGGTTAAATAGCTTACAACCAGGACCAGTGCTAATGCGACCAGCCCGGCTCTAAACCACGGAGGAATAAAGGAAAATCTGCCCACGCAGCCTCCCCGCCTGACCAGAGATGAACTGATTAGCGTGGGAAAGTTTCTGAATACTTTCCCATGATGTCAGTTCACCACAGGTCAGGCCGGGAGTCAGCGCAGCCTCAGTGACTACCGCTGACGTCAGTGAGGCTGCGCAGACTCCCCGCCTGACTCACCAGTGTGGGAAAATGTACAGAAACTTTCTCACGCTAATCAGTTCATCTCCGGTCAGCCGGGGCGCGCCTGCGCAGACAGGTTTCCATTCATTTCTCATATTTTTACAGCCGGGCCAGCAGCATTAGCACATTTATTGTTCTCTTTATTTTTTTGAGCAGTAAATATATATATATATATTGTATATATACACACCTATACTATGTGTATACATGTATTCTATCTATTCTTCATTAACCTGTCAGTGTCATTTTACAGTATAGCGCACTGAATTGCCAGCTTTTCTAAAGGACACCGACGCGTATTTCTCACAAGCCACACGTATGGTCCGTGTGTAATCCGTTTTTTTCCTTGCACCCATAGACTTGCATTGGCGAGTCTCGTGCGTAATATGGTGCAAATCGCAGCATACTGCGATTTTCTCTGCACGTATAATACGGGCGAGAAAAAAAACAGATGATGGGAGCTGCCCCATAGATTAACATTGGTCCGAGTGCTATGCGATTTTTTTCTCGCATAGCACTCATCCGTGTTTCTTGCTAGTGTGACTCCGGCCTAAGGCAATAAATCTGCCTTATCACTTTTATCATACAGTGAACAGTATAAAAAAAAACAAAAGCAATCTCTGAATTGCTGGTTTTTGTTCATTCTGCCTTCCATAAATCAGAATAGATCAACTCATCCCACAAAAAAACAAGCCCTCACATGACTCTTGTTGGCAGAAATATAGAAAAACTATAGCTCTCAAAATACAGTGATGCAAAAACTTGTTTTTAGTGTGTAATAGCAGACAAACAGAAAAAATGCTATTAATCTGGTAGTGCTTTAATCAAACTAACAAATGAATAAAGTCATCTAATTACTTAGAGTAGCATTTAAAAGTTTGGGCACCCTTGGTCAAAATTACTGTTATTGTGAAGAGTTAAGCAAGTTGAAGATGAAATGATCTCTAAAAGGACTAAAGTTAACGATTGCACATTTCTTTTGAATTTTAGGGAAAAAAAATAATCTTTTACATTTTAAAAATTACAAAAAGGAAAATGGGTCGATGCATGGAAATGCTTTTTGTAGCCAGCCAAGAGTCTTTCAATTCTTGTTTGAGAGACTTTCATCCATTCTTCTTTGAAAAATTATTCCAGTTCTGAGATTCTTTGGACGTCTTACATTCACTGCTATTTTGAGATCTAGCCACAGATTTTCAATGATGTTCAGGTCAGGGGATTGTGAGGGCCATTGTAAAACCTTCAGCTTGTGCCTTTTGAAGTAGACTATAGCGATGAGCGAACCCTTGGATGTTCAGGTCTGGCAACTTCAGGCAAAAAGTTAAAAAAATCTGAACTCGGATCCTATTTAGATGATTTTGGGGCCTGAACATCCATTGTTTGCCATGCTGTCATCTGCATGGCTGAAATGTACCATATTTAACTTAAGGCCTTTTAAAGATCATTTCATCATCAACTTGCTTAACTGATCACAATAACAGTAATTTTGACTAAGGGTGTCCAAACTTTTACATGCCACTGTGTACCGCACAAGAAGCAACGTAAAAAATAAATTTGCTTGCTGATTTGTTTTTTTCTGCTTCCCAAAGACCGCAGTAAGGCTCAGCACATATTTCTCCTGCTCTCCTTGTTGTTGGCCACGGTTTTGTGCATTTCTTAACAAAGGACAGACGGCATCCAGAGTAACTCTGCTGCCTCATAATAGTAAATGGATCCCTCAGGGGTTTCATCTTAATTATGTCATTCAGAGACAGAGTGCAGGATAAATGAGCGACTCTGTATATGGAGTCCGCAAACTATTCTACACCCCTAGATACATTTATTAAGAGATGTAGTTTGCAAAATGGGGTCACTTATGAAGAGGTTCTGCTGTTTTGGCACCTCTGGGGCTCTGCCAATGTCACTTGGGATCCTCAAACCTTTGCAGGAAAATCTGAACTCCATTATTGCACTTCTTCCCTTCTGAGCTTTGCACTATGCCTCAAAAGTTGTTTTTGACCACAAATGGAGCATTGACGAACTCAGTAGAAATTGTGTAACAAATTGCATGGTCCATTTTCACCTAATTTCCCTTTTGAAAATTAAAAATTTAGTGGAAAAAATTTTCATCTTCTAATGTCTCAGCCCAACGTAATAGAATTCTGAGGGTTTAAAATACTCACTATATGAATTCCTCAAGTAGTGTAATTTCCCAAATGGCGTCACTTATTGGGGTTTCTGCTGTTTTGGCATATCAGGGATTCTTCAAATGTGACATGGCATCCTCAATGTATGCCAGCCAAAATTGCACTCCAAAATTCAATTGGTGGTCCTTCCTGTTATGAATTGGTCACCGAGGAGGATAGCAGGACCAGGCTAAGCCACCAGAAAACCAGAGAGGTTGGTACCTAAGCAGATTGCAGACCCCTGATCCTATCCACACAGCTAGCAGTAGCCCTGGAGCGTACCTACGATGCTCTAGATGCCTCGGCACAGCCGGAGAACTAACTCAGCCTAAAGCAAGAAAGGGGAAATGTAAACTGCTCCGGAGCAGACCCCAAAGGAATAGACAGCCCCAAACATATATTGTCGATGAGACAAGATGAAAACACAAACGCAGGCAGAAAAATAGACTGAGCAAATGATGAGGCCCAAACTGACTAGAGAGGACAGGAAAGGAAAGACACTGTCTGCAATCACGCAAAAACCCTGAAAAATCCTACACGTCTGATGCACAAAAAACACTGAAGTCACACGACTTCGCCCCCACTATATCAGCACTCTGGTATATACTGAAAGCAAAGCAAAGAGAGACCAATACAATAGGGGACAGAACAAACTGACCCAAGCAGTAACATATGGGCGGTGATCCAGCACAGCCCCAGCAGGAGCAAGCTGACTCGCACAAAGCAGAGATAGACAAAACCAGATCAAATGCAAAAAGATTAGCAAATGAACCACTTTGCTGAACCATGCAGGAACAGAGCAGGAGACATCAGACCTCAGAAGGCACAGGAAGACAATCACCAGCAGGGATTGAAGGAAGTCAGCTGTCTTAAATACACCAGTCAGAAACCCCAGATCTCCAATCGTCATCATCATTATCAGGTGGCAAGCCTCTGTCAATCTGACCAGCTCCACTACCTCCAGTAACCACCAGAGGGAGCCCAGAAAGAGAACTCGCAACACCTCTGTCAATCTGACCAGCTCCACTACCTTCAGTAACCACCAGAGGGAGCCCAGAAAGAGAATTCACAACACCTTCCATTCTAAGCCCTGCCGTGTGCCCAAACAGTGGTTTTCCACCACATATTGGGTATCAACATACTCAGGAGAAATCGGACGACAGATTTTGGTGTCCATTTTCTCCTGCTATCCTCATAGAGAATAAACAATTGGGGGCTAAAGCAATATTTTTGTGGGAAAAATGTATTTTTTCATTTTCACTGCTCAAAGTTATAAAATTCTATGAAGACCCCCCTGTGAGTTCAATGTGCTCACCACACCTCTAGATAATATCCTTGAGGGTGTAGTTTCTATAATGGAGTTACTTTTGGGGGAGTTTCCAGTGTTTAGGTACATCAGGGGCTCTGCAAATGTGACATGGCATCCTCTATTTATTCCAGCTATTTTGCGCTACAAAATTCAAATGGTGCTCCTTCCCTTCCAAGCCCTGCTGTGTGCCTAAACAGTAGTTTTCCACCTCATATCGGGTATACTCACAGGAAATTGCACAACAAATTGTATGGTCCATTTTCTCCTGCTATCCTTATGAAAATGAAATATTTGGTGCTAAGGCAACATTTTTGTGGGAAAAATGTGATTTTTATTTTCACGGGTCATTGTTCTAAAAATTTTTGAAGCACCTATAGGTTCAAGGTGCTTTCCACATATCTAGAGAAGTTACTTGAGGGGTGTAGTTTCCAAAATGGGGTCATTTGTGGGGGTTTTCTACTGTTTAGGCACCTTAGGGGCTCTACAAACGCAACATGACATCCGCTATCTATTCCAGACCATTTTGGTCCTTCCCTTCCAAGCCCTGCCATGCGCTCAAACAGTAGTTTTCCATCACATACGGAGTATCTGTGTGAAATTGCACAACAAATTTTATTGTGCATTTTCTCCTGTTAACCTTTTAAAATGCTAAATGTAGAGCAAACAATATTTTTGTGGGTAATAAGAAGAATTTTTGTTTTCATTCAATATTGCTTTAATGCCAGTGAAGCCCCTAAAGGGCTAATAAACTTCTTGAATATGGTTTTGAGAAATTTGAGGGGTGTAGTTTTTAAAATGGTGACCCTTCAGTCACTTCAAATGTGATTATGTGATATTGTCCCTAAAAAAATTGGTTTTGTAAATTTTGTTGCAAAAAAATTATGTTTCAAAAATTATGCTGATGTATAGTAGACATGTGGTAAATGTTATTTATTTACTGTTGTGTGATATAACTAACTGGTTTAACCCCTTTCTGACATATGATGTACTATACCGTCCATGTGCCCTGGGACTTAATTCCCACGGACGATATAGTACATCATATGCGATCAGCCGCGCTCTCGGGGGGAGCGCGGCTGATAGCTGCCAGGTGTCAGCTGATTATCACAGCTGACACCTGGCACTATGTGCCAGGAGCGTTCACGGACCGCTCCCAGCACATTAACCCCCAGCACACTGTGATTACACATGATCGCAGTGTTCTGGGCGCATAGGGAAGCATCACGCAGGGATTGTCATGTTGTTCCGAGGGCCTCCTGAGAAGGCGCTGAGGGCTCTGAGAAGCCTCCTACATGGCCTGTCAGATCGATAAAATGTAAAAAATAAAAAAATGTGTAAAAATAATTTTTACAAAATTTCTAAATAAAGAAAAAAAAATATTCTGCAATAAATTCATTTCTTTATGTAAATAAAAAAAATAACCCCTTTAGTGAACCCCTTCAAAAAAAAGGCAAAAAAAAAATGCTTTATCATCATACCGCCGAACAAAAAGTGCAATAACACACGTTTAAAAAGACTGATATAAATAAACATGGTACAGCTGAAAATGTCATCTTGTCCCGCAAAAAATGAGCTGCCAGATAGCATCATCAGCGAACAAATAAAAAAGTTATAGCTCGCAGAATAAAGCGATGCAAAAATAATTTTTTATATAAAATTATTTTTATTGTATAAAAGCGCCAAAACATAAAAAATTATATAAATGAGATATCACTGTAATCGTACTGACCCAAAGAATAAAACCATTTTATCAATTTTACCACACGTGGAATGATATAAACGACCCCCCAAAAAAATTCATGAAATGCTTCTTTTTGTTCATTATGCCTCCCAAAAATCATAATAAAAAGCGATCAAAAATGTTATGTACCAAAAAATGGTACCAATAAAAACGTCAACTCGTCCCACAAAAATAAGACCTCACATGACTCTGTAGGCCAAAATATGGAAAAATTATAGCTCTCATAATGTGCTGAAAAGGTGGTTCCCCCCACACATGGAGTATCAGTGTACTCAGGACAAATTGCACAATAACTTTCGGGGTCCAATTTCTCCTGTTACCCTTGGTATAGTAAAAAAAATTGGACCTGAAGTAATTTTCTGTGAAAAAAAGTTAAATGTTCATTTTTTTAAAACATTCCAAAAATTCCTGTGAAGCACCTGAAGGGTTAATAAACTTCTTAAATGTGGTTTTGAGCCCCTAGAGGGGTGCAGTTTTTAGAATGGTATCACTTTTGGGTATTTTCTATCATATAGACCCCTTAAAGTGACTTCAAATATGATGTGGTCCCTAAAAAAAAATGATGTTGTAAAAATGAGAAATCGCTGGTCAACTTTTAACCCTTATAACTATAACTTCCTAACAAAAAAAAATTTTGGTTCCCAAATTGTGCTGATGTAGAGTAAACATGTGGGAAATGTTACTTATTAAGTTTTTTATGTGCCATTTCTCTGTGATTTAAGGGCATTAAAATTCAAATTTGGAAAATTGCGAAATTTTCAAAATTTTCGCCAAATTTCTGTTTTGTTTTTTTTACAAATAAATGCAAGTTCTATTAAAGAAATTTTACCACTAACATGAAGTACAATATGTCATGAGAAAGCAGTGTCAGAATCACCTGGATCCATGGAAGTGTTCCAGAGTTATCACCTCATAAAGGGACAGTGGTCAGAATTGTAAAAATTGGCCCAGTCATTAACATGCAAACCACCCTTGGAGGTTGAGGGGTTAAGGACATAAAAATTAAAATCCAATCAGGATATTTCTTTTATATATATATATATATATATAAAAATATATATATATATATATGGCATAAAAGGAATTGTAGTAATGAGATTAATATGCAATCAGAGTTTGATATGGTAGCTGAAAAACTCAAAAAATGCAAATATCCTGATTGGATGCTAGATAGAGCGAGACATATAGCGGATGACAAAATATAATAATAATACATTTTATTTCTATAGCGCCGACATATTCCACAGCACTTTACATTTCAGAGGGGACTTGTACAGACAATAGACATTACAGCATAACAATAATCACATAGATCATAACAGATGCCAAGAGGAATGAGGGCCCTGCTTGCAAGCTTACAATCTATGAGGAAAAAAAGAGAGACATGAAAGGTGGGTGGTAACAGTTTCCCTGATTGTATGGACCAGCCATAATGTTAAGTGTGTAACAGTACAGACGCAGAGGGCTAATGGATGCATAAAGCATGTGGGAAGATGATGTGGGGAACCTGGCTATGGTAAAAACTTTTGGCTGTGCCACATAGGGATTGATTAGGTTAATGTGTTGAGGCGATAGGCCAGTCTGAATAAATGAGTTTTCAAGGCATGCTTAAAATTGTGGGGATTGGGGACTAATCGTATTGACCTGGGAAGTGCATTCCAAAGAATTGGCGCAGCACGTGTATAGTCTTGGAGATTGGAGTGGGAGGATCTGATTATTGAGAATGCTAACCTCAGGTCATCAGCAGAATGGAGGGCGTGGGTAGGATGGTATACTGAAACAAGGGAGGAGATGTAGGGTGGTGCTGAGCCATGAAGAGCTTTGTTGGTGAGGGTAATAAATTTGTACTGGATTCTGGAGTTGATGGGTAGCCAGTGTAATGACTTGCACAAGGTAGAAGCATCGGTGTAACGATTGGCGAGGAATATGATCCTGGCAGCAGCATTCAAGACAGATTGGAGGGGGGAGAGTTTGGTAAAAGGGAGACCGATTAGAAGAGAGTTACAATAGTCGAGATGAAAATGAATAAGAGAAACAGTAAGAGTTTTTGCGGAGTCAAAAGTAAGAAAAGGTCGAATTCTAGAAATGCTTTTGAGGTGCAGATAACAAGAGCGAGCCAGTGATCGTATGTGGGGGACAAACGAAAGCTCGGAGTCCAGCATGACCCCAAGACAGTGAGCATGTTGCTGGGGAGTAATAGTGGAACCACACACGGAAATGGCAATGTTGGGTATAGGTACATTAGTAGCGGGAGGAAACACAAGGAGTTCAGTCTTTGACAGGTTCAGTTTCAGATATAGTGAGGACATGATGTTAGACACAGCGTTTAGACAATCGCTTGTGTTTTCTAGAAAGGCAGGCGTGATGTCAGGAGAAGAAGCATATAATTGGGTGTCATCAGAATAGAGATGGTACTGGAAATCAAATCTACTGATTGTTTGACCAATAGGGGCAGTGTACAAATAGAAGAGGAGGGGGCCTAGGACTGATTCTTGAGGAACCCCAATAGTAAGGGGAAGATGAGAGGAGTAGGAGCCAGCAAAAGATACAGTAAAGGAGCGGTCAGAGAGATAGGAGGAGAACCAGGAGAGAATGGTGTCCTTGAGGCCCATGGAATGGAGCATAGTGAGGAGTAGCTGATGATCCACAGTGTCAAATGCTGCAGAGAGATCCAAGAGAATTAGCATGGAGTAATGACCATTTGATTTAGATCATTAGAGACTTTAGTGAGGGCAGTTTCAGTAGAGTGTACAGAGCGGAAACTGGATTGGAGAGGGTCGAGAAGAGAGTTATCAAAGAGATAGCGGGAGTGGACCAGGCGTTCCAGGAGTTTAGAGATGAAGGGAAGATTAGAGACAGGTCTATAGTTAGCAGCACAGTTTTGGTTGAGAGATGTTTTTTTTTAAGTAGTGGATGTATGACGGCATGCTTAAATGAGGAGGGAAAAATACCAGAAGAGAGAGAGAGGTTAAATATTTTACTGTCCACAAATTGAGAAAATAGATATCCGGCACCGTTGTGTGGAAAAATACCCTGGATGTCTGCACATATATTTTTCACATTAATAAAAAAACACCTTAATCCCACTTGGAACGGGTGCTCAATCCCATGTTGAAAAAACAGAACATTTCATTGTGAAGAGAAAGAAAAAATAGGATGGCACTCACCGTTCATGTGAATCACTGATAGGACCTGTTGAAGCGTATTGAGCGTGAAACGGCTGTTGTCCGTCTTCCAGCACATTGCTCCCGTGCCTATGCCTTGTGTATGTAAAATAAAGTGATTTGATTCACATGAACGGTGAGTGCCATCCTATTTTTTCTTTCTCTTCACGGTTAAATATTTTAGTTAGGTGAGGGGTGACAACAGGCTGGAGTAGATGTGATGGAAATGGGTCACTGGTGCAAGTGGTTGGGCGAGAAGATGCAAGGAGCCATCTTACTTCTTCTTCTGTGACTGGTTCAAAATCAGAGAGTGAGCTAGATGCAGTGGGGGAGGGAGGACAGTGCATGGTAGGAGATGATTGGGAGATAATTTCCTGTCGGATCTGGTCAATTTTTTCTTTGAAGTAATTGGCCAGATCGTCAGCTCGGAGCTCCGTGGTTGGGGCCTGTACTCTTGGGTTGAGTAGAGAATGAAAAGTGTCAAAGAGACGTTTCGGGTTATTGGACAGTGAGGTGATGAGGGTGTTGAAATAGGTTTGTTTTGAGAGGTGAAGGGCAGTGTTGTATGTTCGAATGGGACAATTTAATTACATCTACCACTACAAAAAATAAAAACAATGAAAAAAATAGAAACAGAAATAAAAATAACAATAAAAATTAATTATATGTTTCTTTGCACTATAGTGCACAGTTTGGACAAATTAAATCTATAATTAATAAGTTTTTACCAATTCTCTTTGAGGACAAACTTTTAGCTACAATATTGAATGGTGGGATTAATGTAGTGGCAAGAAGAGGTAAAACTATAGGGAACTCTGTGTCTACAAGCATGTATAGTTCTAAAAGCAGGAAAAAAAACTTGGTTGTTGATTCAGGGATTCTATAAATGTGGAAGTAAAAATGCACTACATGCAAACATGAATTGTATCTAAAACATTCAAAAATCAGGAAAATACACAAGAGTTCAACATTAAAAAATATATCAATTGCAATTTCAAAAATGTGGTGTATAAAACAAATTGTTCCCTCTGTAATATGTCATACATAGGATGTTCCTCGCATAAATTAAAAATGCGCATTACAGAGCACCTGAGGGATATCCAGAATAACGCAATAAGGACTCATACCCATTTGCGAGTAAAAAAGGGTCCATTTTCTGGACAGAAAAAAAACAACCAAAACTATGCAATTGTCATGCGTTTTGTATGCGATTTTTATTCGCACCATCTGTTTTACATCCGTTTTCCATTCATATGCCATGCGGTTTTTTTTTCTATGCAACTATTTTTCTACAGTCATTTACAGGACCATTTACAGTGTTCTATGACACAGAATGGTAATGTATCCATTTAAAACGGATAGAAAACGGATTGTCCATTTTTGGTCCGTTTTTAATCACACCCATTGACTTGCATTGGCGATTTTCAAGCGAAAATAGCAGCAAAGTCCGATTTCGGATGGGAAAAAAATCGCAAGTGAGATGTCACCCATTGACTAACATTGGTCAGAGTGCAATCCAATTTTTAATTGGATTGCACTCGTCCGATTTTCGCTCCAGTGAGTATGAGCCCTTAGCTGCAATATATCGGGAGCGGCAAAGCACTTTATTTTGGAACATGGAGGCGAGCTAGCATCATTACAAGTCAGCGGAATAGAACAAATCTAGAGGTCTGAACGTGGAGGAGATGTCAAAAGACGCCTCCTCACACGTGAAGTCTTTTGGCTATATTATCTTAATACTAGGGTACCAAATGGCTTTACCAAGCGGGATGAAATTATGTATCACTATTAAAGCGAAATGAATTTTTGTTTTATTTGTATATAATTGTTGATTTATATTATATGTTCTGTCTGTTTTAAATGTGTGATGCAGAGACCAGGTGGGAACCAATTATGTTGGAAAGTCAATATAGATCGGCACCTGCCAAACAATTAGCTCATTTCCAAGCTCTTCCAAGCTTTTCCAGTTGGTATCTGCTTGACTTAAATGTTCAGGAAAGTTAGTGGGTGCAGAGCTTTGAGAAAGATCTGCAATAGATCGAAACGCGTCGCTTGTACCGACAGTTGCACACTGCTTGTGGAGTTTTTACCGTGTGAATTTTCTACTTTTGGAATGATAAAGTTCAAAAAATTTTAAGGGGCTGGAACAAACTTTTTTCGTTATTTCTGTAAATTGAACTTTGTTTCTTCACACTGAGAGATTGCCCTTTTGTCTTTTCATATGGTTTTACGCGAAACAAGTTTTGACCATTCTTTTATTATGGGTTATTTCTGTACTTGTACAAGGTTATTATGTAATTCTTACATTTCTCCTTATAATTTAGATCCTCCATGTCCTTTATTTGTTTTGTGGCTCTTCTTTGTACCTTTTCTAACTACAGGGTATCCTTTCTATGAAATGGTGTGAACTGAACTCCATGTTCCAGATGAGAATACATTAATGCTTTGTAAAGTGGTGGTATTACATCGCTGTGGGTCAAGTCCATGCCTCTGTTAATACATGACAATATTCTGCTGGTCTTAGAAGCTGCTCTTTGACATTGCATGTTGTTATTTAGTCTGTATTTGTATTTAGTCTGTAATCTACAAATACACCCAAGTCCTTCTCTACCAGTGACTCTCAAGTTTTTCTCCCGTAGAATATACAATGCCTATATATTATTAGTGCCCAGATGCATAACTTTATATTTCTCCATATTGAACTTCATCTGCCAAGTGAATGACAAAACTGTTTGTCCAAGTCAGTTTATAATTTATGAACCTCTTCCAAAGAATGCACTATACTATATAGTTTGGTGTCATCTGCAAATATAGAAACAACACTATTAATCCCATTTTCTAAAACATTAATACGCTGAGTAACATTTGGCCCAACAATGAACCTTGGGCAACATCACTTAAAACTGGAGACCATTTAAGATCTTTGATGTCCATTTACAAACCTTATTTTCTGAGTCTATAGACCTTCATTTCCTCATTAGGTGTCTATGTCTTTGCAAATTCGGAAAACATTTTATCCACAGCTCTGTTCAGGCTACTACTCAACTCTTCAAAAAATCTAATCAGGTTGGTTTGACAACTTTTGTCCTTGGTAAAACCCTGTTGGTTATCACTTATAATATTATTTTCAAATATATACTTCTATATATAATCGCTTACAAGCCCCTCAAATATTTTTCTCACAATCATTGTTAAGCATAAATACCTATAAATGGCCTACTGTACAACAGAGTACTTACAGTGCGTATGCAAATCCAAAAAACAGTGTAAGCAAAAAAAAATTATCATAAACTTTATTGAAATATATCAAAAACACTAAAATAAAACCAAAATAAGGAAAAATGGGAGTGTGGAACAAAGAAACACACTCACACAGAGGCCAACTCAATGATAAAGCATGTAAATGCATGCAGAACTCCAGAACATGAATACAGATAGATCACAATTTGCAACAAGTGCTGTGTTTAATAATGCCAAAATGTGGCGACATTATTTAAGGATACATCCTAAAAAACCACAGCTTAGAATCAAAAACCAAGTGATAATGTCACAGTGCAATAGGTAGCAACCATATTGTAACCATATTGTAAGCCAAGGGACAAAAGACTTTATATATTACAAAAGTGAATATGGAATAAATACCAATGATGAAGGAGGAGTTGAGACATCCTGGGCGGGTGAAATACAAACCTCAATGCATGTTTCACATTAGCTTTTTCCCGGGGTGTCTTTTTATTTTTTTTATTTTTTTACGCCCCCAGAAAAAGGTAATGAGAAATTAATGAATTTTACAAATTTTTAGAAATTTAATTTTATTATCTGACTTTGAAGTGCTGCCCCCATTTTCTTGATTTGTATACAAGAGATTTTGGTGATAAAGTTGGGGACTGCACATCCACTTTAGCATGAAAAGTGATGCTTTTATTTTTCTATCTATCTATCTAAAATCAATAAAAGATTGAGGCAGCACACCTAAGTGTGGACCTTTCTCAGGCTTGAGGCTTGAGAAAGGTCCACACTTAGAACCGAAACGTCGCTATATGAGCCATTAAAAAAGCACATTTTTTCAACTTTAATATGGTGTGCTGCCTCAATCTTTTTTGATTTTATTCACAAGGACTGGTATATATCTGCGAGGCTTTGCACCCTATTCCCAACTGTGCTGTACTTCTATAAGTTTTTTATCCATCTATCTATCTATTTATATTTGTTTCGTAGACTCCAAATGTTCTTATCCATCTGTATCTTTCTGTCTAGTAACTACAAATGTTCTAACTCTTTATACACTTCTGAATGGTTACAAAAATGAGGTCCACAAGCCATTCTGTATTGTGCGTCATTATTTATAGATGTAAAATTAGCTATAAAACCATATGCAATGGTATTTTATTGCTATTTAGACATTCAAACAATAGATTGCTAAGGCCTTGTTCATACTATGTTTTATGACCTCAATTTAATGTATACTCCAGAAAATAATCCTGATGTGCTTGCTTTATATATGTTAAATGGAAGTATGTGATGGATACCTACCAATGACATCTGTCACCCATAGATTAATATGGGATCCATTTAATTGATATGTCATGACCTTTTCATGACAGATTTGTTTAACTGATGCCATTAAAGTCTATGGGTGACAGAAAACATTGTTAAGCATTTTTTTTAATGGATCCATCACCCATAGGAGATAATTGCATGTGGTTAACAGATGTGTAATTTCATAGTTAATATTTTTAAAGTTGAAAGAAGACACAATTCCACCGAGTTCATCTTGTAAAGTAAGAGAGGAAAGCTATATAAAAGCCCATCAGGTACGTATTAAATGGATGCCAGTTACTAATGCCATAAAGTGGCATTTATCACCCATAGACTTCCTTTTTTATGCCATATACTAACATATACCAGCCAGACAGAAACCAAAAAGACACTTGTTTTGGCATCCATTTGGAAAAAGAGCTCTATTGACATATGTAGTCAACAGTGTATGTCGAGAACCCTCCCATCATATATGCTAAACACAGGGGAAAAGAAAGTGGCATAGAAAGGACCATAGTTACTGTATATGTAATAATAATAATAATAATAATTTTTATTTATATAGCGCCAACATATTCCGCAGCACTTTACAATTAAGCGGGGACATGTACAGACAATAAATTCAATACAAGTTAAGACAATTCAAACAATGACATTAGGAGTGAGGTCCCTGCTCGCAAGCTTACAATCTACAAGGAAATGGGGGGACACAGTAGGTGAGAAATGCTTGTTAATTCAGGTCTGGCAATTATAATAGGGATTTTCATATAAAGCTGCATGATCCGGTCATCAGCCCGTGTGTTTAAGCGCAATAGACAAGTATCAAGTGCAGTTATCATGTGCATGAAGGGTGTGGAGACAGATGAATAGTAGGGTGCAGATTCAGAATAATATTTGGAAGGAGGGAACAGGGCAAAGTTAGCTTGCTGAGTAGTTGATGTGATAGGCTTCTTTGAAGAGATGGGTTTTCAAAGCGCGCTTGAATAGGTCAGGGCTAGGTATCAGTCTGATCGTCTGGGGAAGTGCATTCCAGAGAGCTGGAGCAGCACGAGAGAAGTCTTGGAGACGGAGGTGCGAGGTTCGGATTACGGGGGATGTTAGTCTTAGGTCATTTGTAGAACGGAGGGCACGTTATATGTATATATAACTTACTGATAGTAACCACATTTAATTACCTGGCTGCACACAGGAACCTTTTGTACCCTACAGTCTAGGCTTTACAATTGATTTACAGAATTTCCATAACCTGCATCATTCTTTTGAGTCACATTCAAACTCAAGTGTGTTCCAGACAAGGAGTCACCATTGTTCTTTCTAGGTGATAGTTTTAGAAAAAAACTAAAGGGCTATTCTTAAGTTGGCTTCTGAGCAACTTACAACTCTGCAATCTCCTTACAGTCTCCTTACTGCCTGGTTTCTGGCAGGGCAAACATTTCTCCTTGAGGGACAGCTTGCGTGTATAGTAGAACTTTAGTATTAGCAGAACTGCTCAGCCAAAGTTCTGCTGTACCACATTCAGCCCTCAGTGTTTTTTTCTGGTGTCTACACACTTATCACTATATACACAGAGATACACAGGCATTTGAACAAGCACACAGCTCCAGAAATTGAGAGCAAAGAGCAAGAGCAGAGAGCTGTGATTAGGAGACCTGCTTTGAAATGGCAAACTGGTGATTTATAACTGCATCTCTTCAGAAAATGATAGGGAGGGGGAGAGAGGTGAGCAGCTACTTGGTGTATAGAAATCAAATTACTGGAGATAACTGATTAGAATGTTTAGAGTTAACAGCTTTCAAACATTACAATGGCTATGAATGGGGTTTTGTGGGTGAGAACACGAAGGGGCTTCAATACATTCATAATTACTGTCTAAATGTCGCAATACATGTCTCTCTTTATATAAGTGTCATGGTTGTGAACAGGGTTCCTTCCCTGTCCTCTCAGGGTTAATTTTGTATGGTCTCCTTTTTGTTTGGCAAGGGCTATATTTAGCCACCTTCATCTGGGGATCCTTGTCATTGATACCTCTGCCTTGGCTGTGTGTCTGACTGCTGGTGTGCTTGCATACTGTTTAATCCGATTGCTTTCTTGTGTATGACCTGGTCTGTTTTCTCGTTCTGTGCATTGCCTTGTGACTCTGTCCTTGATGTCTGTTTCTGGCTCTGACCTTCGGCTTAGTACTCTATCTTCCCACCTGTCTGACCCATTTGTACTGCCCCGCTATCTCCGGCTTCCCGACCTTTTTGCTATATCCTGACCACTCTTAGCATCTCACCCTTTGTCACTTTATCAACCTCCTGGCTTGACTTCGGCACGTTCAGACTACTCTCCAGCTTTGCCGGTCACCGCCGCTACTCAGTGTCTGGCTCTGCCTCCGGCCACTCCCTCAGTGGTCACGTGTCTCAGGTCCTGCTCTCCGGAAGGTAAGCTAACCGCAGCGCTCCTCACACACTCACACACAGGGCTATGCGTTGAACAGACTGCATTAGCGCTATGTGAACCTGGCCTTAGTGAACTCAATCATTTACTGAACTTTGGCTGACTTTTGCAGGAAAAAAATTAAGAAAACTGCTCTGCAATCCGAATACAAATCCGAATGAGCTACGTTTGTGTTGAATTTGAGTTTGGCGAACATTTGGGAACAAGTTCACTCATCTCTACTTCCCAACATGGCAATTTTCCTTTCTTTTTTTTTTGCTTCTTCGTTTTTTCCTCTCTTGATTCCAAAAGCTAAATCTTTGTTAATTTTCCACTGACATAGCCATTTAAAAGCTTGTTTCTTGCAGGACACATTGTACTTTTGAAAGACAGAGTTCATTTTATCATGTGAATCACTGCAAAAAGAAAGTACAAGTGCAGCGAAATTGTAAAAAAAAGCACAATTCCACAATTGTTTTTTTGTTTTTTGTTTTTTTAAGTAGCGCACTACATGATAAATTACCCAGCAATATCATTCTACATGGCAGTATTATTACGAAGATGTGAAACATGCATAGTTTTTTTTTATTTCAGTGGGGAAAAGTATTTTCGGAAATATGTGGAAAAAAGAGTGCTTGTGTTTTCAATTTTCAACCGATTGGGCCAAAAGAGAAGTGGTAAGGTGTTTCTATTATACTTTTCCTCTGATTTTTCCACTCCTGTTTTTGGCTTAAAAATACCCCAATACTGACCAAATACTGATCGTGTGACCATCGACTAATTCTGATCTTCATCCCCCACTCACAGTATTTAGTCTGGCAATAAACTACGGCTGCATCCAACTTCATCTCTTCACTGCTTATTATGTACCCTGTTATTTACAATTTTTTTTAAATGGTGGAGCTACTTGATTATATACAAAGATACAAAGACCTTTTTGGCAAAGACAAAAGACTGGGGGTTGCTGGCAGGCAGGTAATATACTTCATTTCATTAAAAAAAAAAAGTAAGTTTCTGGTATTAGTGATGTATGCAGAATAAATTAGCTTAATATCTGATTAGACACATAAGGGTCGATTCTTTAAGGTGTTTCTGATGTAAAACACCTTAATATGTGACTCAATGTTTCCGCAACTCAGAAGTTGTGCAAAAATAATTAAACTTTTGCCGTTTTCTCACAAGTGTCGGCAAGGCACACCAATATGGAAAGAGCATGGGCGGGACAGGGCATCAAATTCATGAAAAGTTTCAGTATGCCACTTTAGCACCGTAACATACCCCAGAAATGTAGTACAGCTCTTGGATGAGATATGTTTCTGTCGAAGGCACATAGCTCTTGTAAGATGTGACTAATTCATTAATGTATTAATTCTTAATAAATTAGACGCATCTTATTCCAGCAGTCCCGCTCATTTAGATTGGCAGCGCAACATTAATTTTAATGAATTGAGACCATAGTACCAATAAATAATTACTACAATCTTTTTCTCTTGCTTTTAATAGTTTTGCAGTGTCCTAGAGAACAAAATCAATAAGACTTTCATAAATAATATATTTTCAGTCCAGCCAGTCAAATAAACAGAACACCAATGGTTTTCATCTTGATTTGCTAAAAATTTAAGAACCCAGTTTATTCAGGTCTCAAGTCAATGTGACTCTCTCTACTATTTCTTAGACTGTGTGAGAGGCTGCTGCAGAACGGAATACTGAGACTTAGTAATACTTAATAGTAAAGACAAATGGTTTAAATGTAATCATAGAAGGGGACCTTTAAAAAATAGAGTAATAAAACCTCCAGCCTTTTTAGAAATAGAAACCTTGCGTTGCATTTTACAATAGGCAATATAGAACCATGTTTATGGGCCATGGTACCCCCTAGAAGCACTAGAAAGATCCATGGGATAGGTGATACCTTTCTGATCATTGGTGGGTCCCACGATCCACTACCAATCCTAAAGGAAGAACTTTAAATTTTCCTGTTTGAATGGAGAAATGGCAGCATGCGCACCTTCACTCTATCCATTGCCTATGAAGTTGCTGGAGATAGTCATACTTAGCAATGGTGTGCATATATGCTCCATTTAAACTGGGCACTTTAGTTAGCAAGCTTTGGTTTATTGAAACAAATTGGGAATGAAAAAGAAGTGAAGTAGTTAAAGAATTTTGGACAAGAAATCCACTGTATAGTTCTTATTTAATCACCATTTGAAGTTTTCTGCTAATGAGATTTCAGTGCACAGGGACTGGACTATCCATGGGGTCTTCTCCTCCCTGTGTAGGTAGGGTAACCGACAGGGGGGTGACCTACTTCTTGCCGCAGACAGACACGAGACTGAGACAGAGTTTGTATTCAACAGGTCTGTTTTTATTGGCCGTCCTTCTGACGACCACCACAGCTCATCACAGCAGTTTCACACTTCTCTGTGTGCAGGCCCGGGTACCTTCACTTCCTTTGTCACTATAATCGTGGAGTCCTCTGTGGCTCTTTTCACTGTGGCTGTCCTAGGCACATCCACCACAGCGCTTCACCAATCTGAGTACACCGTCCGTTCAATACCCACAGACCGTCTTCATCTGCGGCTACCGTCCTCTGGGCCACCCCCCGTGACCACCTCAACCGTCAGTCCTCTCTGGAGCCTTTCTACTGTCTCTATTTCCACAGCAATACTTCCTCTATAGTGTGCTCCCCTCACTGACTGGACTTTCCAGAACCTTCCCTTAGTCTTTTATACTCCCAGTCCTGGTAGCTTGCCCACTATCACCTGACAGTTTCTCTGACCAATGGCAGTTATTCAGTCCCACTCTTACACTCTCCACTGCCCTCTAATGGTCAAACTATAATACGGCACCCTATCTCTTTACCTCAGCGCTTTCACACCTACACTGCACTACCCCTCTCCCTCTCACTGCAGGCAGAACTGTCTGTCAGTCCAACTTCCCTACACCTGTCTGTGATTCCAGGCCCTCCGCTTGCCTCTGGTCTGTGAATGACCTGCCTCCTCTGTTTGAGATCTCATCAGTGACCTGTTATTCACAGACCGAAGCCAGAGGGGCGGGAATCACAAACAGGGAGAAGACCCAGTCTACAGCCCACCCAGGTGCACCGGAGTGTAATTAGCAGAAAACCTCACATGGTAATTAAAGAAGAACCACAAAGCAGATTTCTTCACCAATGGTATCAATGTAATCAGTATTTCAGGGCAATTACCGCCACGTCTTTACTGTACATTACAAAATCGTGCTGACAGGCTCTGTTTGAGGAAAGGTTTTTTTATCATATACTTGCCCTGTGAATGTTCTCTTCATCCACATCTAAAGTTTGATCTTCAGCATCAATACGTATCCTGACTTTTCCATCCCCTAGTTCTGGTGTTCCCACATCTGGTTTAAGTTCAGTTGCTATACTCATGTAGAAGAAAAAAAAAATACAAAATAAAATAAAGTTTAGTTAAATTAGTTAAAGGTTTTGTCTAAAGATCTTAAATGAAAGCAAAAACAAAGAAATGAGTTGGAGCATAAGTTGGAATACAGTACATGCAACGTGTAGAAGCATGCTCACACTGTGGCCATCTAACAGACAAAACCTAAGATAGTAACAAAATGAGCAAATACCCTATAGTAAGCAAATAGCAATAGTGTATATTAACAACATAGGGTCCTCTCGAGAACAGAGAGATTTTTAATTCTATAGTGTAAAGCTCATTGCCTACGTTAGAGAACTCCCTGCAAATTCAGAGGGACCAGATACCTAAGTAAAGAAGCACACGTTGCTTTCAAGTGCTATGCTTTACAGTCTGCTGGCAATGGTCTGGAGCTGGCTGGATGGCTGTATCTGGCCAACTTCAGTTCATTGCCTTTCTCCCATGCTGAAAATGTAAAGGTGCCTCTGTTCGCATCAGGAGCGGACATACCATTGGTGCAAACTGTGCAGTCCAGGATGTAAGGGGGCCCATTTTCACCTCCCAAATAGGTGGAATTGTGCATTATGATGCATTATAGGACCATAAAGAGCTCCTATATACAGCTCTGGCAAAAACTAAGAGACCACTACAACATTTTCAGTTTGCCTGATTTCTCTCTTTATAGGTATATTTTTGAGTAAAATGTAAATTGCTCTTTTATTCTATAAACTACTGACAACATTTCTCTGAATTTCCAAGCACTACATTTTGTATTTATTTTCAGAAAATGAGAAATGGTCAAAATAACAAAAAAATGCAGTTCTTGCAGCCCTCAAATAATGCTAAGAAAACACGTTCATAATCATTTAGAAACCGTAATACTAATGTTTTAACTCAAAAAGAGTTCAGAAATCAATATTTTGTGGAATAACCATGATTTTTAATCACAGCTTTCATGCGTCTTGGAATGCTTTCCACCAGTCTTTCACACTGCTTTTAGGTGACTTTATGCCACTCCTGGTACAAAAATTTAAGCAGTTCTTCTTTGTTTGATGGCTTGTGACTATCCATCTTCCTCTTGATTACATTCCAGAGGTTTTCTATGGGGTTTAGGTCTGGAAATTGGGCTGGCCATGACAGGCATTTGATGTGGTGGTCCTTCATCCACACTAAATTTCACAGTGGGTGCAAGACACTGTGGTTTGTACGCCTCTCCAGTGCTTCGTCTAACCATTAGATTACCAGGTGTTGGGCAAAGCTGAAAATTAGACTGATCAGAGAAGATTACCTTACTCCAGTCCTCTATGGTCCAAACCTTATGGTCTTTGGCAAACTTCAGCCTGGTTCTCCTTTGCTACTCATTGATAAAAGGCTTTTTCCTACCTTTGCATGACTTGAGCCCTGCCTCTAGGAGCCTGTTATGAACTGTTCGTGCCATGCACGTCACTCCAGCTGCCATTTGCCATTCCTTTTGTAGGTCACTTGATGTCATGCTGCGTTTGCTGAGTGACATTCAAATAAGATGATGGTCATCCCGGTCAGTGGACAGTTGTTTTCGCAGGTCTGTAGCTTTGTTCCCCCAATGTCTGCTGCTTGACCTTGTTGTAATGGACTGCCATCTTAGAAATTTTAAGACAATATGACATTCACTGTATCCCTCTGCTAGTAAAGCCAGAATAGTGCCCTTTTTTCCCTCACTCAAGACTTTTATTTTCAACTCCATTGGCATGGATAAAAGTATTTTTTCATTCTTATTACTTTTGGGATATTACTAGCACTTGCTTTGCCATCCAGCTTGTCCTATTGCAAGAGGATTGTGAACACCACAGCAGGGTAATTTTACACTTTCCTTCATTAAATAAGATTTGGCTCAGGTGATCACCTAATCAGAAGCACATTAAGTAGAATGAGGTGTACTCTGGTTGGAATTCAACTAACACTGGAATGGAATGGCTGCCACACATGTAGAGAAGCTAATTTTTTATAAAACTGTGCAGTAGTCTCTTAATTTTTGCCAGAGCTTTATTTCTTTTGCAATAGCCCTTTTCTATCAGAGTCTGCCACTGGTTAGCAATTTGGGAGACCCCTGACTTCGGATCAGCAGAGCGACCATGCTGCAGGCCCATATTGATCATCTTCATCACTGTAAGTAAAAGAAACTTAAAGAGTTGTTCTCATCTTGTTTTCTTCAGGAACATTATCATCCCATGGATTTTTGTTTTGCAAGGTGACGGTGCTGAATAAAAGAAGATGAGAACATCTCTTTGAGTTTCTTTCACTGAGGGCGATGGTGACTTTTATTAATCATTAATCATCAGCCAAGTCCTGACTGATGACAGTCCATTCTTGCCAAGTTAGTGCATGTAATACATCACAATTTCTGTGTTTTTGAATGCTTTTTGAGGTATGCCCACATGGTTCTCAATGGAATTAACATCTGGAGAGTTTCCTAACCATAGACTCAAAAAGTTTTTTTTGCTACTTATCACCAAATTGCTCATGGATAGTTGGGAGACGTTGCTCTTGGAGGATGTTTAGATACAATTTTTTTATTCATGGTAGTATTCTTAGGCCAAATTTTGAGTGAGCCTACACCTAGGATGAAAAGCAATCACACACAGGAGTGGTGTCAGGACGCTTTCTATTCCCAATAGCATAATATACGATCATTCTTCCAGATGTCCCAAACAATCTGTAGGGGGCTTCATGAGAGAAAATAACTTTATAAATCATACAGGAGGACTGGGATAGAGTTATTTTCACTGATAAAGCCTCTTTCAGACTGCTTGGGACATCTAGAAAAATGATTGTAAGGAGAAGAAAGTGTGATCTCTACTATGAGTCCTTTGTTATGTCAACAGTAATGGATCCTCATAAAAAAGCATAAACTTGATGTATTTGTCAATACAAATCTAAAAAAAGATTTAAAAAAAATAATTTGTGTCAGTCACAAAACTTTTGCCAGTGACTGTACATCTCCAAAATTTTCTGAGGTCTGAGCGCTCACAAATGATGTATAGGAACAATGGAAAGTCTATGAGCAAGTGCAGAGATAGGACCCACCAATCTGCAGAGCGTTTCAGTATCCATTACACAGTTGAAAATATTAAAAGTAAAGGATCTTTTTAAGGTATTGGTATTTATAAGGGCTAATGGCTACTGGTCAATCCAAAACTAATGGTCAACTGCAGATAACTTCTACTGTATCATCACTGTTAGATGATAGGATAACAAATACCAAAAGTTTGACAAACTTCATCTGCTATATCGAAATTTAGAGAAAACGATTCTTTTGAAACCGAGATTTTAACAATCAAAATTGTAATGAGAAAATAATTAGCAGATGTCTTTCTATTGTTGTATTATACTCGAAGACAAATGAAAACAGATAAAATATGCAGTAATTCTACAACTCCATAAGACATACCCTGTGTGAAGCCATCTTTATGAACAAACCAGACTTGCTCTGTTTCGTACCAAACGTCTTCCGGCACCTAGAGAGAACGCAATAACGAGGGTGTAATCTAACAGATGTAGACTCAAAACAAGATTGCAATACCATCATTCTTTTACAGGAACTCATTAATAATGTGCAAGAATACTACGTTTCCCCTCTCCATTACTCAGTTGGGGTCTTTTTTATCATTTTTTTAGAGGAATTGAAAGAGACATTAAGAACATTATCATCTTATGCAAATCATAACAATTCTAGAAGTACAAGTTAATTTTTTTTAAATTAAAACCTTTTCTTCTTCTTTTATGTAATTTATATGTTTATTTTGTATCAATATATTCCAAGTAAGTTATTTCCCCAATATCATTACATAGTTTTGCATAATATAATGCACTTAGAAAATGATTGATTCTTTGGAAATTCTAATTAACCAGGTTCAATGAATGTTTTTCCAAAAATTAGGTTTGCTTCCAATTGATTTGCTGCAAATCGTAATACTGCAAAGCATTCAATAGCCCTGAAAAGATGTGTGCAACACTCTAAGGTCTTCTAGGACTATTTCCAACCCCTTTCAAGCTCTTTAAGATAAATACAGCCTTAATAATATCAAACAAACATGACAAAAGAAGTGGATGTTAATCCGGTAATAATCAACACTCCGTTTATTAAAAAAGTGTACTAACAGACATTTTTATGCTTTTTAAAAATAAAAATGGTCAATCAATCTATTCTGTGATAACACTGACTTAAACTGACAGTGTCATTGTCAGAGGTAACATCATGCTGATGTGAAGGGGTTAAGTGATATGCTAAATATTCCATAGCATCCTTCACTTCCTTCCCAGTAATATACATGCTTAAGGCAAAAAAGGCCAAATGTCCTGCATTTGGTAGTAATGATATCCGAATGGCTGGTGTCAGTGGAAGAAATGGTGCTTCTGCTCCATTTCACAGCTCCCATAGTCGTATTCATGGTATTTTTTTACATTACCCATCCATTGCCATTTTTTTTTTAACCATACATTTTATACAACACTATAATTAACTTTTGACAATTTTTTTCGATCCCTATTATTCATCCCTTGCCAGAAAGTTGGTGAATGAAACACTAAATAGGCACATGTGCCAAAAGCAAAATCTGGCAGCAGGCCGCAGTATAATTGTAGCTTGTACTGAATGTGTCATGACTCATTTTCGGGAATCAATCCGGTGACATTTTGCTGCTTTGTCAGTGTTAGGAGTCGGGTTTCTTCCTCTGCATGGGGGGAATCCCGAGCCTTGCTGTCTGTGGTCTCCCATTCAGTCCCGGCTGCAGAGAAGCCTGCTCAGCTTTGTAGAAGGATCAACTTTATTCTCATTTGCACAAGGAAAGACTAGAAGCAATGGGATGAAACTGAATGGGAGGAGACACAGATTAGATATTAGAAAAAACTTTTTGACAGTTAGAGTGATCAATGAGTGGAACAAGCTGCCACGAGAAGTGGTGAGTTCTCCTTCAATGGATGTCTTCAAACAGAGGCTGGACAGATATCTGACCTGACTGGGATGATTTAGCGAATCCTGCTTTGAGCAGGGGGTTGGACCAGATGGCCCAGGAGGTCCCTTCCAACTCTACGATTCTATGATCATTCCGGGCAACTTGCTCAGGCTAGTGCTGTCGGGTGGTTGCTGCTGCCATCCCTGGTTCAGCTATAGCAGCCTGCACTAGTCAGCGGCGAGTCGCTCCTGGGACTAAGTCCCTTTTTCACTCCACTGAGCATGCCCGTGGCTCAATCTCCCATTGGAGTTCAGGGGTCAAATGCTCAGGTCCCATGCCTGTTCCGATTGGACCACGGGGAAGGTCCTGGAATGTCACCACTATAAAAGACTTGCATGGCCACTCGGCCATGCGCTAATATAGACTTATATTGTTAGTGGTATGCGTGATGATGGATGCATGAGACTGGTGACTGACTCCTTATGACTCCCTCCCTCTGGTTGTGCTTGTTATAAGGTTTAGAGTTAGAGTCAGCACCTTGTAGTGGCAAAGTCCTTCCTACCTAAGGCACTACAATACTGCGTGTACAGCAGCTTCCGTTTGAGCTGCGCCGTGCGTGACTAATGCACTTTCCAGACCTAAGCTTGGGCTGGTTAGTGGCGTCCGCTAGAGCTGCACTGTACAAACTGAGTATGGTAAGCGTTTTTCTGCTGCACCCTGTGACAGCTAACAGGGCACAGCATTCGACAAGCGTCTTTCCTTGGAGCCGCAGTAGCGGCTCTGTGCACGAGTGGGTCTAGAAGGACTCCATCCCTGTATCCTTGGGGCTGAGTCCTGTGACCACGTCACTAGCGTTCATCTTACATTAGAGCGGCTCTGTGAAGTAACCGGGTCAGTAGTTAACCGCCGGTGTTCAGTTAGTACTCCGCCATTACCGAGCAGCAGATTACCATCTCTGCACAGTAGACCCCAGGTTGCGATCGCACTATCTTATATTTATTTTATATTTAGTGCGATCCGCAACCCTAACATTCAGTTTCCTTTAACGCTGGGATACAGTCTTTTTTGTTTCTGACTAAATGCTGATGGTTTCTATTGTTTTGGTTTTCCTTTCTGGGTTGGCTTCTCTCCAGATGTTTTCCATTTTCCCTTTTAGCTCTGTCCTATCACATTTTGGAATGAACTTTATATGTTCACCTTTCACTTAAATCACTTGCTGGCTATATGTCCACTTAGATGTTTGGAGTTCCAGTTCCTCAGCTAGGGGTTTACTTTGTCCGGTAAACCCCAGTTGTGAATCGTGAGTTCTCCTCTCCAGCATCTTTCCCTTGTTCTCTATGTTTGCAGGTCTGGGAGGTTTCATTTATGTTGTTTGCTTTTTGCTCCTCTTTATTTATCGCTGTTTATCCTTTGTGAATGTGTTTTAGTTTCTTACTCTTGGTTCTTTTGTCTCCCTATATGCTTTCCTCTATCTTTGTTGGATTTATGTTGCGGCTTCCCCTATGGTTCCTCAGGAGGTATAAGAATCCCTTTGATAACCTTTTTGGGAACAGGGCCCAAGGAGGTGTATTTAGTTGTGCGGCAAAGGCCTTTTCTAGTCTGTGCAGGGACCAGTTGGCTATAGGAGCTGCATAACAGTATGGATGTCAAGTTGAACTCGTAAAATATGTATGCAAAAACAGAGATGCAGAGTTAAATGTCTATTTTTTTAATTGTTTTATTTTTTTGTATTTAAGAAAATACAATCCTCTACCCAAAAATGACAAAAATGAAATGTTAGGTAACTACATATACTGAAAAATAAATGTGACATCAGGTTGTAATATAAATGTGACATGCAGAATTGTCAAGTTGAATCAGTAAAGCACATATAAATGTCTATTTTTTTATATTTAATAAAATTTAAACCTCTCCCCGAAAATAATGAAATAAGAAATGCCATGTAGATACAAGTCCAAAAAACGAGCACCTAAGACATGTATTGATGTGTCATGTATTACTGTTAAATTTGATTAGTAAAACAGATGTGCAAAAACAAATTAATTTTGCAACACAGAGAGTTTGTGAGATAGACTGTTGCAATTAACTGACTGAAATTGGAGGAATATTTTAAAAAAATACATTTTTTCACTCTTCAATAAAACGCATTGCACAAGAAACGTACAGTCACTCTTGACAAGCAAATGCACAGTCTCTGACTGACACTGGTTTCAGAAAAAATATTATGCATTCTTGCTCTTTTCTTGTGCATGAAGTATGAATAAAAAGTGTGCAATTCAAATGTCACAGGACAAAATCCAGTGATATCATATCACCAATCATTTAAACTGAGTCTAACTGCTGATAGCATCTCTCTTATCTCCCTCACTATCAATTGAATATCTATATTATTCATAAACTACTAACACCATCTTCTTCAGTGCTCCAGTTTTACCACATAATACTGTCTGAGGTATTTATCCTTTGCTTCAGAGCTGTCTTTTCTTACCTGAGATCTGTTTACTATCCTAAACAATCTTATATGGCTGCTACTTCCCCTGCATTGGCTTTTATACAGGCTATGACAGTCCCCCCTGAGTGGATATACTGTACTATGTGATGTGATTATCAGGAATCTTGCTTGTTATGCCTGAGATCATGTGTGGCTGATGCAATCTTCTGCAATGTGTAAAGTGGAAATTGGCTTATTTTAGTGATTCGCTCAAACTCCGCAAAATTCCACACCAATATATAGTGTTGACTTGGATTTCTGTATAGGTTGTCCAGAAAAAAAGAACATTAGGATGGCAAGTCTCTCAATAACAAATCTTTAAAATTCATTACTTCTGGCAGTAGGTTGATTGTCGTGGGTCCAACTGCTTAAATTCTGATCAATCAACTAATATCAATGGAAACAGTAGACATCAGTAAGCTTTACATGTAGCATGTAGAGCACATACTGCATGTCAAACTTACCCGCAGGGTGAGTATATTTGGCGTATGATGCCTAGATGTCGATAACAGTTGAAAGCAATGAAGGAGGAGGGAGCGTTACTTGACATTCTCTCTCCCATCAATCCCCCTCTGCTTCTGACATCTCAGCATAGCAGGCATGATAACGTCATTACAATGCACCCACTGTACCAAAATGTGCATAGGATTTGAAGACACCATGAAGAGACCAGAGCAGCAGGGGAATGGGCAGAGGTGAGTATTTTTTTTAATGTGGAGCCTATTATTCTGTATGGAGCACTATGTGGGGCCTTTATACTGTATGGAGCACTTTTTGTGGCTATTATACTATATGGAGCACTATGTGGGGCCATTATACTGTAAGGAAGGTGATGCAAGGCCCCGTTATACTGTATGGAGGAATATGTGAAGCCCATTATACTGTATAGAGCACTTTTTGTAGACATTATACTGTATGGAGGGCTATGTGATGATTACAGATGAAGAATAATACTGTGATGGTTTAACCATTCTTGGTTGGAGGGATTAAAGAAGAAGGGAACAGTAGGGTCATCATACCTTGCGGAAGGTACTATGGAGGAATTCACTGTACTATGTTTGGGGGCACTTTTGTTTGCACCATACTTCATTATCTGTATTATTCAAGTTTTTTATCCTTTGATATTACTTTAAATCAGGCCATTGAGCCATATGCTTTTTACTGCTCTTACATGACATATTATTGTTATGATTGTATAACAACTCAAATGGTAAAATATGTAAAACACTAAAAAATTGCAACTGATCCAGTCGTTTCCTGTACAGACTAGAGATTCTGACCCTGCAGCCCCTACGTTGGCTGGAATAGCCCTCACAACAGAATAAACATTGGTAGCTTTGACCTATGCTGCCTGAAGGACCGTTGAGTGCTTCACATTCCACCAGAGGGCAGAGCACAGTGCAATTTACCTACAGAAGCGAAGGATTGCTGAGATAGAAGGTGATCACAGAGTGACTAAAAACAAACCATGAAATACAAAGTGAAAAGATAAACTACATATTATATAGCATGCATGCAAAGAGAAAGATTGAGTAACTAGGTGAATATGGTAAAAATACGTCTTTATTAATTAACATATATATTATTCAATACAAAAATACAGAGATTAAAATGACACCACAAGATGAAAGAACAGAATAGCCCGGGAAAAGCATCCAGTCACAGGATATCAGGTAATATAGCAATGTATATAGAAAATAACCACATCTATATAGATAGCCAATGTCTGCTAATTCCCCATCCCCCCAAATGGGGGTCACTGCGCCACATTATCAATCAATTATAACCACCTAGTGTGCACAGATAAATTTAGCGTGGCCAGTTGAGAAAATATATCTTACCAGATATACGTGGAGGCTAGGTGAGCCCAGGACCAGGTAGGGAAGACACCCGACGCGCGTTTCGCGTGACTACAAGCACGCTTTCTCAAGGGCAGACATTGGCTATCTATATAGATGTGGTTATTTTCTATATACATTGCTATATTACCTGATATCCTGTGACTGGATGCTTTTCCCGGGCTATTCTGTTCTTTCATCTTGTGGTGTCATTTTAATCTCTGTATTTTTGTATTGAATAATATATATGTTAATTAATAAAGACGTATTTTTACCATATTCACCTAGTTACTCAATCTTTCTCTTTGCATGCATACTTATTGGAGTGGGTGTTTCAGGTGTTTCTCCTGATTTAGGGTGGCTATCTATAGCCTTAAACCCTATTCTTTGACATAGTTATAATGTCACTGAGGTTTTTGCATTTAAATATTATATAGCATGCCGCCTACTTCATAAACAAGAAATTGAAGATAGGTGCAGAGTGAAAAGCATAATCAGCAGAGAGAAAAACCCTAGCTAGTGTTTCACTGACTGGCATATAAAAAGGCAGTATTACTGGACATCGAAAAGAGAATATCACCAGCAGGGGATAAGTATATATAACAGCAACCAAAAAGTGATTGAGCAGACAAATGAATAAACAAAAACACTTGTCCACCAAAAAATTTTAAAGCAAGGATACCAGACAAACACCCAGAGAAAAGTGTGAGTCTATTGATAGAGAAGCTGACCACAAAACACAGGATCAAGTGTTCAAACCCAGACACATGGCAATTATTATTCCAATATTTTATTCTAAGATTCATTAATTAAAACGCACTTTGTCCTTTAAGTTTGTTTCCATATAAAAAAGTTAATTGTTATATTTGATGATAAGGAAAAACTTCCTCAATTGTAGATTTTTTTTAATAAATATCAAGGACGGCCCACATGACATTAATATTCAAACAAGTATTACCTTTTGTGAGGTATCACGCTGTTCTTCGCTATTTGGAGCTGGGATATAATTTTTATCATTTTCATTCTGGGTTGTATCTTCTTCATGCTTATTGTTCATTACTTCAGTATCTTCCAGGAAAGATTGCTGTTGTTCTACTTGGCTCTCTATGCAAGCATTGACTGTTCTTTGCTTTTGTATGTTTCCTTCTGTTGCTGGCAGGGCTTTATCCTCTTTAGCAGGTACTGGTGACTTGCTCTTGTTAGCTTCATTGGCTTTATTGACTTTGCATTCACTGTTGGTAATATTATTTGCTTGTGAACTGCTCTGTCTATTTGTAGGACCCTTAACAGACTTTAAATCTATTGCTCTGTTGCTTGCTTTTTCTAGGGTTTCTGCTTTTCCTGGATGTTTGTCTCCATTAAGTCCATTCATAAAGACATTGTTTGCGCCCGCCATTTCTTCTCCAACTGTGAGAATGTTTTCTTCCTTTAAAACAAACTGTTGAACAAGGGAATTGTTCAATTTTCCAGGAGACTAGAAAAATAATAAAAAAAAAACAGAGCTGAAATTAAATAATAAACTCATCCAGACTAGCCAACTATTTTACACTGTTTTTAGGTTACATTGACTACACTAGGAAACCAAAGTTTCTTCATATCCATCTTCAACTTGAATTAAAAAGGACCAGTCACTTGCCATAAACATGATTTTTTTAAAACCCTATCTAAATGCCACTTTTATTCTAAATGTGGTGTTACTTTTCTTGTTCCAGGGCCTCTCCATTCCTGAGAAAATGCCCCCTCTTCCCTTTATATAAATAACAAGATTAGATTTACAGTATATTGGGAAGATGAGTCATATCTCAGGAATGGAGAGGTACAGGAATGAAAAGAATAACTTCAGATTCAAGAGCCGAGTTAAAAAAAATTACACATTTATGGCAAATGTCAGGTTCTTTTTAAAGGGGCTTTCCAAAATATCAAATTTGTCAGAAAAAGGGATACCTAATGAATTTGCAGTATGGGCAAAACAAATATTGGAACAGGACCCTCAGTTTACACAGAACATTATGTTCAGTGATGAGGCAAACATTTTTGGGTGGGCCATTTATATGGATACACCTAAATAAAATGGGGATGGTGACAGGTTTCTTGCATAGGGTGTCTTGCATTGAAATCTGCTGCAATGACCCGGGTGCTGCGTTCACCAGACATCAACACAGTTTCTATCCACTCCTCATGTGTTAAAATCTGCGACATGTCAATGGCTGTAAACAAAGAGAAACTTGTAAATAACTCATGAAAGAATAAAGTTAGGTTAAAACCAAGCTCACCATTGTTTTTCTTGTAAAATTCTCAATAAGCTTGATGTGTCACATGACCCTCTCCCAATTGAAAAAAATAAAGTTGGATCCAAAATGGCCAACTTCAAAATGGCCACCATGGTCACCACCCATCTTGAAAACTTTTCCCCCTCTGATATACTAATGTGACACAAACAGGTAGTTGATATCACCAACCATTCCCATTTTATTTAGGTGTATCCATATAAATGGCCCACCCTGTATATACAGTTGTAGCCAAAAGTATTGACACCCCTGCAATTCTGTCAGATAATACTCAGTTTCTTCCTGAAAATGATTGCAAACACAAATTCTTTGGTATTATTATCTTCATTTAATTTGTCTTAAATGAAAAAAACACAAAAGAGAATGAAGCAAAAACCAAAACATTGATCATTTCACACAAAACTCCAAAAATGGGCCAGACAAAAGTATTGGCACTCTCAGCCTAATACTTGGTTGCGCAACCTTGCAGGGTTGCAGAGGTGTCAATACTTTTGGCCACAACTGTATACTGTATATATATGGGGCAACTAATATGGCATATCTATAGTATGTGCTAACAGTCCTGAGATCTGTGTTTGCTGCTGTACAATTACAAAAAATGGGGCAAATTTATTAAGCTGCAAAACTGCCACATTTATTATGTGTATTGGACAATGTTTCCCAAGTCACTCAACAAGGGGCATGACCTAATTGAAAAAGGGAGATGTTTGAGGCGGTGATGGAAGGGTGTGTTCTGAAATATAACATCCTGTTCTAAAATGTAGGGACACATTACTGGCCTAAAGTAGCCAGCTAATATTTGGTGTAAAGTTGGCTACATACATTGGGCAACTTCTGAGCGATTTTTAAAAAAAGCGAAAAAAATGCTTACGTGGGCACACAGTCTTAAAGTTTTTTCTTTTTTCCTTTGTGGGTTTTTTTTATTTTTAACATGGTACAGTATATATATAGTGTTAATTTAACAGCTGCAACGGAGTTGCAATTTGGTGGTGGTGATTACTTTTTGTAATTTTTTAGATATGTTAAATTCATTTATTGTTGATTACCATGTGTGATAATATATGTAACATCATAAATGACCCTTTTAAAGGTCACAGGTGATATCTTGTTTTAATGTATTTGAGGAAGGAGTTGGATCAACTCCAAAGCGTGTAATACAATAAAAAAAAAACGTCTTCATCTACTTGACATTGGGCATCCTTCATCAACTGGCAGTGCCTGGAATATCCCTCAAGGTTTTTCTGATTCCCAAATATTCATTCCAGTTCCAGCAGTATACACCTAGGGACTAGCAGTCGGAGCAGCAGCCGTCTCTAATGGACTCACATGCCCTCTACAGTGCTGTGAAGCTATGCCCAACTTCCTCAGGTGATCAGTGCACAATCAGGTATTGAAACAAGATCCACAGATTTATACAAAGATGCTTTCCCTACTTTTGTTTTACAGGTCTGGTATTGAAGTTGATAATCAAAATGGCAAAAACTGAAGTCTAATAGCAGACACAGACTATCCGCAGATTGTTTCTGGAAAAAAAACAACCAGACATTTAGTAATAGAAACGATATTTCATTTTAAGCAATCCTCTCATCATGACAATATTAACATTAACATTTTTTACCTTTAAATTATCAGGCGGAAGATCTTGTTTCACCTATGAATAATCAGTAATAATAGTCAATGTAGTAATATAGTAATAGAATAAAACACTACTCACACAAAAGAAGAATAATGAAAATAAATATAATTTCAACAGTTCAAAATGCAAATATAATATGTTTCAATCAATTTCAATAGAGAAAGCTGCACACTCCTTAATCCCAATACATTTAGATGGGTACAAAACAGTGCATTGCCCTAGTCCACAGGACACTCATAATTCACAAAAATAAAGAAATCTTCAACAGTCCAACTTCATTTTGCATGTGAGTTGCAAGCAGATGTGACTCATTTGAGATGAGTCAACATTTTTTTCATTCTAGTTTCTATGGGTTGATTATAAATCAAAGGCGACTCAACTAAATCGCAAATTATAATAGTTATGCAACTTTGGGGCAACAGCTAATCTCAGACAATTTGCACACATTTTTTGGTCTTGCAACTTGCTCTCACATGACCAAAGTCAACATGCTGCCCTAGCCTAAGGAATGCAAATTTAACCTTAGTCTAAAGTTTTGTGAAAAGTTTGTATCTAATAGTTTGGAAGTTCATAAATGAATATTGTAAGCTTGTGTATGTTGTAAATTATTTTTTCACTTGTCTGTACTAAACCATTTTTTGTCATCTTGTGCTATTCAAACCATAACAGAAATTTATGAGCTAGACAAATAATAATATCTTTGACGGCCTAAGTATACAAATCGCTCCAGTCATTACGAGAATATGAAGTTAAATCTTCCCCTAAATTCCTTATATTTACATATATAATAGATCACTGTGTAATGTGTTTTCAATCACTACTTTATTTTTTCTTCACTTTCTAAACTTCTCTTTTACCTTAACTATCATGATTTTCAGTGTCACAAGAAGAAAAAAGTTGATCCAACTTCGCCCACAATTCAACAATGTGTTTTAAATGCTAAAATCTTTATTTCCACGATTAAAATGTGACAGCAGAAAAAATCTGCATATAAAAAATGACCTCAATCAATATAGAGGTGAGAAGGGGACATGGGAGAGGTATGAAGATACCAGACATGTTTCAAACACAGCCGCGTTCTTAGACCAGGTCTAAGAACGCAGTTGCATTTGAAATGCGTCTGGTATCTCCATATCTTCTCCATGACCCTCCCACCTCTGTATTGATTTAGGTCTTTATTTCTATATGTGGAATTTTTCTGATATCACATTTTATTCATGTAAATAAAGATTGTACCATTTTTTACATGCTGTTGAATTGTGGACTGGAAGCTGGATCAACTTTTCTCTTCTTGTGGCACCCCTTACTTCAGAGTGTGTGCTGATTTTTCTTTTCTACTCACCTATTATTTTCAAACGACAGTACTAAATAATATAACAAAAATCAGTATATGAAATGTGTAAAAATTTACCATTTTGTGTCATAAAAACTCATCTGGTTGACATGTACTGTATTTTTTTCCACTTACTGTCTTCTCCTTCAAATCTTTAACTTTTTCCTTTGCTTCTTTTTCAGTCTCCCGGACAAGCTGTTTTATGAACCCACCAGGAATGGCTGAAAATAGAGGTGGGGGAGATGTAGGTGTTGGACCCTTGTCTTCTTCCTTGATCTATATGAGTTAAAGACAAGTATAACTGCATTTGATATAGTAAAACCTATCACTGAAATAACTAAAACCCTCCATACACATCAGACTAAGGTCGACCGAACCCATCTGGTTCGGCCAACAGTCTACTGCGTATGGGTGTCCCAGACAGATATTGGTCAGTGAAGTTAAAGGAGTATTCTCAAGTTTTCAAATTGCTTAATTAGCTACACATCTTGAAAATAAGCAATTTTGTAATTGACTTTTTCTATCGGCTCTCATTTTCCTGCAATGAGAGCTTTTATCTTTCATAGTCTACAGCTCATTTCCAGGGAAATCGGCCACTTGTGCCTGTCCAGATCTGGCCAAGAGTGCACAGTACAGTGCACTTATGCATTTCAAGAAAACGGGCTAACTTCTAACATACCAATCAGTTTTGTCCACTTCATTGATTTCTATGCATCAGTTATCTGTTTACCACATCTCAGTAATTGACAATCTGCTATCATAAATTTTATAAAGTCAACAGCCTCCACAATTGGCTGCTTTCAAAGCAGGTCTTCTAATTGTGGCTTTCACTGACCAGGTATATTTTAGGTCTGTGTAGACCCAGAACAAACCACTGATAGCTGAACGTGTTACAGCAGAACTTGTGCTGAGCTTTATATTTCTACTAATACTACTGATCTGCAACTCACCAGAACGATCACTCAATGAGTAGTGCCCACCATGCCAGAAATCAGTAAGAAAAGAGATTGTATAGTTGTGAGCTGCCCAAGAGACAACTTGAGAATACTCCTTCAAGGATCTGGCATGTCGGATTTCAGACTGCCAATCCTTTTGTTATCTTTGACAGCCAGAGAAGCCTGGCAGCATCTTTTTCATAGAGAACATGTGAATGCTCAGCAGTGTGAGCACCCATGTATAGGAGGGATGATATATGGTGTTTGAGGAGCTTAATGCACATGCAATACTCTGTTAAATACAGCATGCAATGATTAGTAATTTCAATGTATGCAAGTAAATTACTTTAAAATGTCATTGCATAAATAACAGGATGGTGATTAAAAAGTGTTAGGCTAGTCACTCATATTAAAGTCATTAGAAACCACCAATTTAGATGGTGGTGGTTTTGAGATATATAGATAGATGGTTTATAAATGGTATATACCAACAAGTATAATACACCACATCTGTTTCTGTTAGTAACATAGACATTGAATAAAAAGGCAGCTCTCATGTTCAAACTCTTCTCCAATCAAAGTCCTCCTCACTGCAAACACGCAATGATGAGGAATGGAAGGCTCAAATGCCATGTTTTTGTGACAGTCACAGTGATCAGGTCCTCAGCAATGAGACATTTATTCCTTATTGTGTGGAACTTTTGGGACAATTCCTTTAGTGACAATTTATATTTCTATGATAACAAAATTCTTAGTTTCGACCAAAGAAAAGGTTACATCATTCTGAGCAGGTTATGTGATGAGGATTTGTCACATTATATTCTAGTATCTTATAGGGTTAAATGCTGATGTAAGTTGATGCTCTTATTACAATGATTGATGATAGAGCAAGAAGCGTAAGTATAGTGGATGCAGGGGTTGAAGTCACACTATGGTCCTGGAACTTAGGGGGGCCCATAACATTCCTTAGGCTCATATACAAAGACTAATACTCATAACACCCTGTGCGAAATTGTACATGTGTAAGTCAGTGTAGGGAGAGCTCAGGAGCCAAGCACACATGGTTGCATAACAGGCAGCTGTCCCTAACAGCAGCATGCAAAGTTGAGCTCTGATCACTGATGTTAACCATTTAATGCTGTGGTCAATCTCTGCTATTGCCATGTAAATGGAGCATGTTGTGAGTTCATTTTTCCCTTCACCATTGAGGTCTGATGAACTCCCTCCTCTGGTGAAGGAAGGTAGTGAGGCTGATTACCAAACACCTGGGCAGCTAGATAATGACTGGGTGGCTGGAATTGAGGACTGGATATAAGGCTGCCGACGCCCTTCTTCCTGGCTGGTGATTTTCCTGCTGGATTCTTGGAGACCAGTCTGATTCCTGCATCTCAAAGCTAAGTTTTTCTGCTCTGCTTTGTAATCTTCAGTTTTGTTTTTGTTTTGCCTTGTTTTTTGGGAGTTCTGCCATCCCCGGCCGGGGGTGAGCTGAATTCCACTTTTGTCTTTGATCTGTTGATCTTTTGCTCTGTCTTCAGAATATACCTGAGTGCTGATATAGTCTTTTGAAGCCTAGCGACTTCAGGGCCTGTTTTTCCTATCAGTCGGTTGGCTCATTTTGATAGGGTTTTTGCGGATGGCAGACAGCAGCTTTCCTATCCTGTCCTATGTAGTTAGCTTGGGCCCCATCATTTGCTCAACCTATCTTTCTATCTGTGTTAGTGTTTTCATCTTGCTTAACCGTCATTATATGTTGGGGGCTGCCTATTGCTTTGGGGTCTGCGGCTGTGATCGAGGGGTCTAGGGCTCCGTAGGAACCCCCCATGGCTACTGCTAGTTGTTGTGGATAGGTTCAGGGGTCTGCAATCCGATAGCTGCCAACCTCTCTGGTTTTTCTGGACTTAGCTGGTATTTTGTTTTTTCCTCCTTCGGTGACTCATCATAACAGAATCACCAGCCATACCGCAGATCCTAGGGTACTCAATAGCAGGAGAGAATTGTAAAAAAAAGAAAAAAAAATAAGGAAAAAAAAAAGTGTCAGAATTTTTTTTTTGTGTGTGTGCATATTTTTTCCTCTATATCTCTGAGGCCGTAGGGGGAATTTTTCTCTCAATGGAGATGAAGCAATTGTCTGATTGTGTGGAGCAGCTCGCTGCTGAAGTGCGGGGAATTTCCGTCTATCTTGCTCATTCACATGCTGCTGAACCAAAGATTCCCACTCCTGATGTGTTTTTTGGGGATCGGTCTAAGTTCTTGAATTTCAAGAATAATTGTAAATTATTTTTTGCCTTGAAGCCTAACTCGTCGGGGAACTCTGCGCAGCAGGTTAAAATTGTCATCTCTTTGCTGCGCGGCGATCCCCAGGATTGGGCGTTTTCTTTGAAACCTGATGATCCTATTCTGAATAATGTGAATGCATTTTTTCAAGCCTTGGGGTTGTTGTATGATGAACCTAATGCTATTGATCAAGCTGAAAAGACCCTGTTGGCATTAAGCCAGGGTCGGGATTCGGCAGAGCTGTACTGTCAAAAATTCTGAAAGAGGGCGGTCCTTACTACCTGGAATGATGGTGCCTTGGCAGCCCTCTTTCGAAAGGGTTTGTCAGAAACTGTAAAAGATACTATGGTGGGATTTCCTGTTCCCTCTGGTCTTGACGATTCTATGTCATTAGCCATTCAGGTGGATCGGCGTTTACGTGAACGCAAAACTACACGAGAGATGTTGCCACCTGTTGAACAAATGTCTGAACCTATGCAATGTGATAGAGTTTTTTGTCTAGGGCGCAACGTCAGGAGTTCAGAAGGCGTAATAAGCTGTGTTTTTTTTGTGGAGATGCCTCGCATATTATTTCTGTCTGTCCTAAATGAGAGAAACGTTGTGCACACACGTTTTCTGTGGGTGGTGTTCAACCTAAGTTTCTTCTGGCAATTACTCTGATCTGCTCCCTGTCCACATTTTCCGCCAAGGCTTTTGTGGATTCAGGAGCAGCTCTGAACCTGATGGACTTGGATTTTGCTAAACGTTGTGGATTTCCTATGACACTTCTGCAGACGCCTATCCCTTTGAGGGGTATTGATGCTACTCCTTTGGCGAAGAATAAACCTCAGTTTTGGACCCAGGTGGTAATGCGGGTCGCCCCAGACCATCAAGAAAATTGCAGATTTTTGGTGTTGCATAATTTGCATGATACCATTGTTCTTGGGTTTCCCTGGTTGCAAATCCATAATCCAGTTCTGGATTGGAAATCTGTGTCTGTGGTGAGTTGGGGTTGTCGGTGTGCCCTTAGTGACGCTCCTGTTTTCTCCACCTCTCCCCAGTCGCATGATGTTCCTGACTATTTGGCTGACATTTATGATGTATTTAGTGAGAATGAGTCTGCGTCTTTGCCTCCTCATAGGAATTATGACTGTGCAATTGAGCTGAACCCGGGGTGTAAATTCCCCAAGGGTCGGCTTTTCAATTTATCTGTACACGAGCACGAGGCTATGCGATCCTATATTAAGGAGGCATTGGAGAAGGGTCATATTAGACCATCCTCTTCACCCTTGGGTGCTGGGGTTTTTTTCGTGGCTAAAAGGGATGGTTCATTAAGGCCTTGTATTGACTATCGTGCCCTCAACAAAATTACTGTTAAATATCAGTATCCGTTACCCCTCATTTCTGATCTATTCTCCAGAGTTAAAGGTGCTTGCTGGTTTACCAAGCTTGACCTCAGGGGGGCGTATAATCTTATTCGCATTAAGCATGGGGATGAATGGAAGACGGCGTTTAATACTCCGGAGGGACATTTTGAGTACCTGGTGATGCCTTTTGGGCTCACTAATGCCCCTTCTGTCTTCCAGTGCTTCATGAATGATATATTTCGAGACTTTGTGGATAAATTTTTGATTATCTATCTGGATGATATTTTGATCTTCTCCAAGAATTGGGACTCTCATGTGGAACATGTTCGGACTGTGTTCCGGATTTTGAGGGAGAATTCCCTGTATGTCAAGGGATCGAAATGCCTTTTTGGGGTACAAAGGATTTCATTTTTGGGATTTATTTTGTCTCCGTCAACTATTGAAATGGACCTGGCCAAGGTACAGGCCATTTATGATTGGGTTCAGCCCACTTCTTTGAAGGCCCTCCAGAAGTTTTTGGGTTTTGCTAATTTTTATCGGAAATTTATAGCTAATTTTTCTGGTATTGCCAAGCCATTGACGGATTTGACTAGGAAGGGGGCTGATGTGCTGAATTGGTCTCCGGAGGCTGTTTCTTCCTTTCAGGAGCTGAAGCAAAGATTCACTTCTGCTCCGGTTTTGCGGCAACCTGATGTCTCACTCCCGTTTCAGGTGGAGGTGGACGCTTCTGAGATTGGTGCAGAAGTGGTGTTGTCCCAAAAAGATCCTGTGACATCTAAAATGAATCCTTGTGCTTTCTTTTACCGAAAGTTCTCCCCATCCGAACGTAACTATGATGTGGGGAATCGGGAACTGTTGGCCATGAAATGGGCATTTGAGGAGTGGAGACATTGGTTGGAGGGAGCCAAACACCAAGTCGTGGTCCTTACTGACCACAAGAATTTGATTTACCTGGAGTCGGCCAAGCGCTTGAATCATAGACAGGCTAGGTGGGCCTTGTTTTTCACACATTTTGATTTTGTGGTCTATTTTCTTCCGGGCACTAAGAATGTCAAGGCTGACGCCCTCTCTAGGAGTTTCCTTGCTGATTCTCCTGTTGTGACTAAGCCTGCTACCATCTTAGGCGAGGGGGTAGTTCTTTCTGCCATCTCGCCCGATTTGAGACGTGCTCTGGAAGAGTTTCAGGAGGACAAACCTGAGCGTTGTCCCAGTGGAAAGTTGTATGTTCCTGACCAGTGGAGGAAGAGAGTGATGTCTGAAGTTGATTGCTCTGCATTGGCTGGTCATCCAGGTATTTTTGGTACTAGAGATCTGGTGAGTCGGTCTTTTTGGTGGCCCGCCTTGTCTCATGATGTCAGGAATTTTGTGCAGTCCTGTGGGACTTGCTCCCGGTCTAAACCTTGACTCGCTCTAGTGGCTTGTTGATGCCTTTGCCGGTGCCCAGGAGGCCATGGACCCATATTTCAATGGATTTTATCTCTGATATGCCTGTCTCTCAGAGAATGACTGTTATTTGGGTGATTTGTGATAGATTCTCTAAGATGGTCCATCTTGTACCACTCCCTAAGTTGCCATCTTCCTCTGAGTTGGTGCCCTTGTTTTTGCAACAGGTGGTTCGCTTGCACGGGATTCCTGAGAACATTGTATCTGACAGAGGAGTTCAGTTTGTGTCTAGATTTTGGAGGACTTTCTGTTGCAAGCTGGGAATTCAGTTGTCCTTCTCCACTGCGTTTCACCCTCAGACCAATGGGCAGACGGAGAGAACAAACCAGACTTTGGAGTCGTATTTGAGATGTTTTATTTCTGCCGATCAGGATGATTGGGTTTCATTTTTGCCCTTGGCCGAATTTGCTTTAAATAATAGAGCTAGTTCTGCCACTTTGATGTCACCTTTTTTTGTAACTTTGGTTTTCACCCTCGATTTTCTTCAGGGCAGGTGGAGCCTTCTGCCTGCCCAGGTGTTGACACTGTGGTGGAGAGAATGCACCAGATCTGGGACCAAGTAGTGGATAAGTTGTCTCTCTCCCAGGAAAAGGCCCAGCGGTTTTCCAACCGGCGTAGGACCGTTGGTCCCCAGTTTAAGGTGTGTGATATGGTTTGGTTGTCATCAAAAAATATCGCTATGAAGGTGACTTCTCCTAAGTTTAAGCCTAGATTTATTGGACCTTACAAGATTTTGGAGATTATTAATCCGGTCTCTTTTCGTTTGGCTCTGTCACATTTAAAATTCATAATGTGTTTCATAAGTCCTTGTTGAAGAGGTTTGTTGAACCAGTAGTTCCTGTGGTGGCACCTCCTGACCCTATATTGGTTGAAGGTAACATGGAATATGAGGTAGAGAAGATACTGGATTCCCGTCTGGCTAGACGGAGACTCCAGTATTTGGTTAAGTGGAAGGGTTATGGTCAGGAGAATAATTCCTGGGTCTCTGCTTCTGATATTCATGCCGAAAGATTGGTGCGTGCCTTCCATCGGGCTCACCCGGATCGCCCTGGTGGCATGGATGAGGGTTCGGTGACCCCTCCTCAAGGGGGAGGTACTGTTGTGAGTTCATTTTTTCCTTCACCATTGAGGTCTGATGAACTCCCTCCTCTGGTGAAGGAAGGTAGTGAGGCTGATTACCAAACACCTGGGCAGCTAGATAATGACTGGGTGGCTGGAATTGAGGACTGGATATAAGGCTGCCAACGCCCTTCTTCCTGGCTGGTGATTTTCCTGCTGGATTCTTGGAAACCAGTCTGATTCCTGCATCTCAAAGCTAAGTTTTTCTGCTCTGCTTTGTAATCTTCAGTTTTGTTTTTGTTTTGCCTTGTTTTTTGGGAGTTCTGCCATCCCCGGCCGGGGGGGTGAGCTGAATTCCATTTTTGTCTTTGATCTGTTGATCTTTTGCTCTGTCTTCAGAATATACCTGAGTGCTGATATAGTCTTTTGAAGCCTAGCGACTTCAGGGCCTGTTTTTCCTATCAGTCGGTTGGCTCATTTTGATAGGGTTTTTGCAGATGGCAGACAGCAGCTTTCCTATCCTGTGCTATGTAGTTAGCTTGGGCCCCATCATTTGCTCAACCTATCTTTCTATCTGTGTTAGTGTTTTCATCTTGCTTCACCGTCATTATATGTTGGGGACTGCCTATTGCTTTGGTGTCATGATCACGTGTGTCAGGACGCAGATGTTTCCGCAAGGCGAACCCATGTGACACACGTGACCCTGGATACACCGCCTCCAGTGGGGCGCATTTAAATAATAAAACGTGCAGGTGGATACGCCGCCTCCACCTGGCGAATTTGGGAATTACACGTTATACATAAAATCTGGAAACCCCGCCTCCAGTACGGCGAATTTAAATAATAAAGGGGGAACCTGGGAAACTTTAACAATGGTGGGCCCTGCGATAGGGAATGGGGGACGTGGAGACCTCCTAAGCTCCCCTGAGCCAGTGTCCCTGCACTCCTGATATTCCCTATACAGGCTCCGAACCTGTCGCCGCACGCGTACCTTAACGCCCTTGCTCACCCTGACCCTAAACCCTCACTAGGGAATGGGTCGGTGCGGAGACTAATCCCACCACTGCACTAATAACACACATGAGGAAAGAGACAATACAGGGGAAACACCACTTAGCTTTGCTCTGTTGCGTGCGCTCCTAGCAACAGAGCCCACCACCTGCGTGCATCTTCTCCTCCACCCGGATCCATCACCATAACAGGATCCTTCACCTTAGTGCAGCCTTGGAGCAGAGTCCACCACCAGCTGCAGCTGCTTAGTACCAGAGTCCCAAGGAAGTGTTCAGCTTCTGCCACGAAGACAAGCATGCTTGAGTCCAGCTCAGCGGCCAAGTCCCACATGTTGAGTGCCACTCTCCATAGTCGCCACTCCACCAGCCCATGCAGACACTTCCCGCTGACACCATTACTGCGACCCCACCACGCCATGCCAGCCCTTCGTCCAGACACCATAGCTGCAACACGTCCCCCCTGGCTAAGCTGCGCAGGACTCCTCACCAGCTCCATCCTTCCTCCAGGCTCTCCCACCCAGAGTGAAACACAAACTCACAATATCACAGGCAGTGATTGCACACCCCTAGCACACCTTTATAGGGTGTCACACCTGATCCCTAATTAAGTGCACAAAAACCTAAAGTGCAATACACCTACCCACCACCGGGGACAGTCAAGACACCTTGGAACTTTCCAAAGTAAAAAAAGTTCACCCAGTGCAATTTAAAACTGTCAGATCATGACAGTACCCCCTCCTTAATGAGGGGCCTCTGGACCCTCAAGACCACCCCTCATTAGGGAAACACCTACAGCGGGGACGCCCAGGCCCTGAGTTCACCCCACCATTACCTGACACTTCAGGTTTATGACAAATGCACCGCTGGTATTGGCAATAAAGTTCAATTTGGAGGCACCACTCATCTCCACAGCGCCGACCTGGGGAACGAGTTAATGTATGTGTATGTTTGTTATGAGCTGATCAGGCTCCACAACACACTTCCACAGGATGTTTTTTGGTGGCACACATACATGCTCGTTCACACACAGGTCCGGACCTGAACGTTTATTACACACATTCGTTTGTCAAAAAATTGGTGAACTCATTCAGGACCTGATAACAGAGGCGTCCCCCTGTGTCAACACACTCACTCCCCCGCAATTCACCAAGGGGTCACCACCCTCCAACCCTCTTCACCATGAGGTCTGCGCCTCCCAGGGTTGGATTAATGGCGAGGGTTGAGATTTGTCCCTACTCCCCCGCAGCACACCTGCTGCTCACACCAGGAGGAGAGGGAACGCATATGGAGGAAATATACATTCACTGGCCGCCTCCACACGGCCAGGAGGGGCGGCTTCTACGGTGGTATTTAAGATTTGGCGTAAACCCCGCGGACTCTACATCAGTCTGCTCATCACTGGAACGCACCCCTTCACCTCGGGGAACACCAAGCAGCTCCGTGGGGCACCATTCCTCCCACCTGCCTGGGTACGCCCACGTGCATGAGCAAGTCCCGCTCCCCAGCAGCGACTCCAGGGGCTTTTGCCAGACCCGCAATTTGCCAAAGCCGCCATTTTAATTTCCTGGTTACCTGAGCAGAGGCCCCAGACCTTGATAACTGCTGCTGCAGCGGCTCTAAACAGCTTGCCGCTCCCCACTCACCTCAGTGAGGCCCGGCAGCAATTACTCAGCGGTCTCCACATGGCCAAAGCTCACCAGAAAAAAAAACTGTAGGGCCTGTGATAATGTCATGATCACGTGTGTCAGGACGCAGATGTTTCCGCAAGGCGAACCCATGTGACACACGTGACCCTGGATACACCGCCTCCAGTGGGGTGCATTTAAATAATAAAACGTGCAGGTGGATACGCCGCCTCCACCCGGCGAATTTGGGAATTACACGTTATACATAAAATCTGGAAACCCCGCCTCCAGTACGGCGAATTTAAATAATAAAGGGGGAACCTGGGAAACTTTAACAATGGTGGGCCCTGCGATAGGGAATGGGGGACGTGGAGACCTCCTAAGCTCCCCTGAGCCAGTGTCCCTGCACTCCTGACATTCCCTATACAGGCTCCGAACCGGTCACCGCACGCGTACCTTAACGCCCTTGCTCACCCTGACCCTAAACCCTCACTAGGGAATGGGTCGGTGCGGAGACTAATCCCACCACTGCACTAATAACACACATGAGGAAAGAGACAATACAGGGGAAACACCACTTAGCTTTGCTCTGTTGCGTGCGCTCCTAGCAACAGAGCCCACCACCTGCGTGCATCTTCTCCTCCACCCGGATCCATCACCATAACAGGATCCTTCACCTTAGTGCAGCCTTGGAGCAGAGTCCACCACCAGTTGCAGCTGCTTAGTACCAGAGTCCCAAGGAAGTGTTCAGCTTCTGCCACGAAGACAAGCATGCTTGAGTCCAGCTCAGCGGCCAAGTCCCACATGGTGAGTGCCACTCTCCATAGTCGCCACTCCACCAGCCCATGCAGACACTTCCCGCTGACACCATTACTGCGACCCCACCACGCCATGCCAGCCCTTCGTCCAGACACCATAGCTGCAACACGTCCCCCCTGGCTAAGCTGCGCAGGACTCCTCACCAGCTCCATCCTTCCTCCAGGCTCTCCCACCCAGAGTGAAACACAAACTCACAATATCACAGGCAGTGATTGCACACCCCTAGCACACCTTTATAGGGTGTCACACCTGATCCCTAATTAAGTGCACAAAAACCTAAAGTGCAATACACCTACCCACCACCGGGGACAGTCAAGACACCTTGGAACTTTCCAAAGTAAAAAAAGTTCACCCAGTGCAATTAAAAACTGTCAGATCATGACATTTGGGGTCTGCTCTGGGGCAGTTTAGTTTTTCCCCTTTCTGTCTTTAGGCTATGTAGTTCTCCGGCTGTGATCAAGGGGTCTAGGGCTCCGTAGGAACCCCCCACGGCTACTGCTAGTTGTTGTGGATAGGTTCAGGGGTCTGCAATCCGATAGCTGCCAACCTCTCTGGTTTTTCTGGACTTAGCTGTATTTTGTTTTTTCCTCCTTCGGTGACTCATCATAACAGGAGCAATTGCAGTGGCATCACATGATTGCTATGGCAAGCAATTGTTGAATGCTCCCATGGCTGCCATTTTGGTATTCCAAAGAAGCTCAGCCACAGGCTGAGCTTCAAAGGAGACGGATTTACACTATATACTGAAATACTGTAGATATTTTCAGGAAGTGATCAGATAAGTCCATAAAGGGAATATAAAAAAGAACACAAAAAAACGAAGAAAAATATTTAAAAAAAATAGAAATAAATTAAAAAATATATATAAAAATTCAAATCACCCCCAACAAGAATAGAAAATGTAAAAAAATATAAAAGTAATTAACCCATAAGATAGATGTTATAAAGAGAAAAAAAAAATCAAAAAGCCAGAATTGAATCACCACACCTCCCTTAAAAAATATAATGAAAAGCTAAGAAAACACTGTATGAACCTCAAAAATGGTATCAATAAAATTGTCAGCTCGCCATGCAAAAACAAACAGCTCCATTGACGTAAAAATACAAACATTAAGGGTCTCAGAAAATACAAACAATTTTCTTTAACAAGCATCTGATTTTTTTCCTCACAGTTAAAAAAAAAAATCTAAACAACATTGGTGTCACCAAAATTATGCTAATAATAATGACAGATCATTATTACTGTGCAACGATTGTGAAAACAAAATCCCCAAAAAATGGAGAATTTAATTGCATTTCATCTAACATGGAATTTTTTCTCGCTTTTCAATACATTTCATGGTGAAATGAATGGTGTAGTTCAAAATTACAGTTTATTATGCACAAAAAATCCTTCATAAGAACTATGTAAGAATGCTCCTAGAAGAAGGGGAGGAAAAATGAAAGAGCAAAAACGAAGAATCAATTTGTCCATAAGGTGTTAAAAACCTGTGATAGTTGGGGAACTGTTGAAGATTTTAAATAGAAACCCCTAAGCTTGGAGTTACACTACTGGGTAGGCCTATAGAATCATATACATAAAATGACAATCCAATAATCTTAACATGCAGGTTAAGGGTAATGAGTTTTGTGCTAGAGAAGTGAGACTTTCCTTCTGTTCCCACAGTGCAAGGCGTGAGGAGATAGCCATGCTGTTACAATGTCTGGAGGTGGCTTGTTGCTTCAGGAGTGAGGAGTCAAGGCAAGTGAAACATTAGGCTTCAATCAACACTGGACAAACAGAATGAAGTGATATGGAGGGAAACAAGAGAAGAGAAATGGTTAATTAGCAAACATGAATAATGGAAATTCAATTTGCTATACCTTAGTATAAAAGAAAATCATTTACTTTGCAGCCAGATAACAAATATATAAAAAATGGAAAATATCTGATCTAAAGAGCAAATGAGAATTCCAATTGCATTAATAAGATTGGTTCATTCAAAATCATGTTTTCATGGCTGGTGGTAATACAATTACTTTAGCATGGTCTAAAATGTGTGAACACTGTCATGATCCCAGTGCAGGTTTTTGAGCAGCACGTCAGGGGTTAATGTCTGGAGCTCAGTGCAGGTTTTGACCTGCACATATGGGGTTAATGATGGTGGCCTCTTTCTGGTTCTGGGAGAGCTTCTTAAACCCTTGGGAAGCTTCAATCCCTGCCAGTTATACTTTTGCCTTTGGCCGAGTGTGGTGACCTCCGTGTGCCTATGCCTGTTCGTTGTTATAGCTTGTTTATATGGTTCTGACCCGGTTCTGTTCCCCGTTGTGAGTTTGCCTGTTGATTCTGTACTGTGCTATCCTCTCTGTGTATGACTCATTGCCTGTGATCTGACTACTCTCTGCTCACCCCTCTTGTACCTTGCAGCTATCTCTGTGTGTGACTCATTGGCTACGTCCTGACTATTCTCCCTGTCTATGCCCCTTGGTAACTTTGTCTCGCAGTTACCCTGCTAGGAGTTCTCTTGCAGCTCCTAGCTCTCTGGAGTTTAGGCCACACCTCTAGCAGTCACGTGCTTCAGGTCCTGCTGTTCTGAAGTACGCATCTACTCGGTTGCTGCCCGCTCCACAGGTATCGTTGAGAACAGTTCGCTTTACTCAGGACACGCACACTGGCTCAGTGAGCAAGTTCAGTGCGGTGTTCCTGACAAACACCTTCTATTACCCCCTATTACCATGTTGTCAATCCAGGATAAAGCCAACAATATGACTTGTTAAGTCTCCCCTTCAGTTTGGATGTCCTAGACATCTTTCTGAACAGCATTGTGGAAATTATAAAATGTTAATAATCTTTTCAAAAGCTTACATCATTTTCTAAAAGTGATTTTCATTAATATCCTATAATACACTTTGTATAGCTGAATATAGAAAAAGTTTTGGGCCGTCCGGATGGTTTCAGCTACAAGTAAATTAATCAATTGCGACTTTGTATAAATTGACACATTTTTTGTGCAATTGAACTCTGAATTGGTTTTACATGTGCCTGGAGTTTTGATTGTGGATCAATAGTTTTGCACAAAACCAAAAATGCACTCTATTTTTGTCTTTTACTTTTTTGCATCTTTTAGCACAAAACGTCACATTTTTTTTAAATGTTTGAAAATGTGCCCAAAAATCCAGACATTCATAAACTGAAATGCAATTGCGCAAAAATGTGACTTTTTACAAAGTTGCAATTGATGAATGAGCCAAAAACAGCTAGAAAAAGAATTAGCCACAAATGAAAAACAGGCAAAAACTACCAAAGTGACTCAGAAAAGTATTTTTTTACTGTGAGTAAAATTAATGAGCCATTTTGAAGAATTTGGTGGAAAAAAATTACCACAAGACAAAAATAGAAAAGACCTTAATTTACCCATTGGGTATCTGTTTGGGACAATTTTAAATGCCTTTGCATTGTCCAAAAACATATTGGCAGGTACCCCTCTGTACAGGTTTTTACTTTATAAGTAGTTTGACAGCTTCTGTCCTTAGTAAAACCGTGCTATCATTTATTATACTTTTTCTACCACATAATACTGTGTATAATCTTTTACAAGTTACTCATACAATTTTCCTACAATGGATGTTATGCTAATTGGTCTATAATTATCTGGAAAAAGACCTGAAGCCCTTTTGCAAAATGGACGCCACATTACTTTGGTGCCAGTCACTTGGCACAGTATCAGTCACTGCAGTCTCTAAAAATCACTTATAATGGCACAGCAATAAACTCAGTTGAGTTCTTTATAAACTCTTGGATAAAGCCCATCTGAGCCTGAAACATATGTCACATTGATTTTATGTAACATTGCTTGAACATATCTACAATTAACCAAAAGATACGGGGTGGAAAAAACACTAATGAACGACCATAGATCCAACCATAAAACAGTATAAATCTTTATTAAATATTATGCAGGTAAAGACAAAGACAGTGACAGGTGAAAGTGCAGGCACGGACAACCTCGCAGCTAATGGGAGAAAACCTGAAAACCTATGCATGGGACATAAGAAGGTATACCACTAAAGTCACGGTACCATGTATATTAATATCAGTCCATAATTAACTAGTGGCCAAGGTACAGGTACATCAACAAAGGAGTCAATGACTATCACCTGATAAACATCATATTAAACAGTTAATTCACAAATGGGACCATGGTAACTACAAGCTCATGTAAAGAATGACAAGTGTCAAATACAACGATTTGCAATAATCACTATGCATTGTTGTAAAGTGTTACCTCAAGTGAGCAGCACGGTGGCGGTTACAGGGGTCTGCACGTCTGCTCCGACGCGCGTTTCGGATGCTTGTCCTTCATCACGTCCCCTGATTTGTCTTTTTTTTACAAATTCTATTCAGCTCTTTGTAGTATTAAATAGGTTTTAAAGTCTTTACAGCTGTCCCCTTCATTTTATATATTCTAATTAAACCATAGGTGTAAGCCATGTGGGGATAAATGTTTGTTGACCATGCTTGTTACCTATAGGAATACATTGTGCACACTGACTGTTCAGTACAGACCTACAGCACTTCAATTTATTCATATCCTGAAGTGTTATCTTCGACTTATGGAAATTGGCCTTTTTAAAATTATGGCTCTGATCCATCGCAACTGGTGATTTTATCTCCAGTCTTGTTGAGGGGGCGTGTTGGAGCAGACACTTCTAATTCAATAAGAGTCACATGCCTCTTAATGAATTAGGTAAGGCAAGTAGGGATTTATGTCTCCGTGTGTGACTTGATGCAAACCTTAGTCCTTGTTGGTATTGAGAATGTCACTGCTAGTCTTGAATTTAATGGGCCATGGTCACAAAGCCACATCATGCCCCATCTTGCTTCAGCTCTGCCCACTTTGTGAGCACTGGGTGAGAATGGTGTAAAAACTCCAAAATTTGCAATATTGATGCACAACCTTGTATTGGGCAAAATTTGCAACTTTTCACAGATTTTTTCATAAATAATCTTACAAAAAAAGCTTTAATGATTCCCTCCCTATATTTTTAACCCCTTTCTGTCATGTGATGTACTATCCCGCCCATGTGCCCTGGAACTTAATTCCCAGGGACGGAATAGTACATCACAGCGATCAGCGGCTCCCACGTGGTGAGCGCCACTGATCGCGGCCGGGTGTCAGCTGATTATCACAGCTGACACCCAGCACAATGTGTCAGGGGCGGTCACGGATCGCCCCAACACGTTAACCCCTTACACACCGCGATCAAACACGATTGTGGTGTACCGGGGGTTAAAGGGAAGCATCGACAGGGAGGGGGCTCCCTTTGTGCTTCCCTGAGCCCCCCACAGCAGCGCAATGTGCAGCGCTGCTGCGGGGGGGCTCCATCCCTGCAGATCCCTGGATCCAAGATGGCGACGGGGACCTTCGGGGGCCTGCAGGGAGCTGGCTTCCTCAATGCCTGCAAAGCGCAGGCATGAGGAAGCCTTGTGCAGTGCCTGTGAAAGATCACTGATCTGTCACAGTGATCTGTGATGTGACAGATCAGCGATCTAGTGTAAAAATAATTTTTAAAAAATCGCTAAATAAATAAAAAAAAATTCCCTAATAAATTCATTTTTTTGAAATAAAAAACAAAACAATACAAGTAAACATATTTGGTATCACCGCGTCCACAACGACCCGCCCTATAAAACTGTCCCATTAGTTAACCCCTTTAGCGTACCCCTTAAAAAATAAAAATAAAAAACAAAGCAAAAAATAATGATTTATTATCATACCTCCGAACAAAAAGTGCAATAACGCGCGATCAAAAAGACATATAAATATGCATTGTACCGCTGAAAACGTCATCTTGTCCCGCAAAAAACGAGCTGCCATACAGCATCATCAGTGAAAAAATATAAAAGTTATAGCTCACAGAATAAAGCGATACAAAAATAATTATTTTTTATATAAAATTGTTTTCATTGCATAAAAGCGCCAAAACATAAAAAAACCTAAATGAGGTATCGCTGTAACTGTAATGACCCGAAGAATAAAAGGTCTTTATCAATTTTACCGCACGTGGAACGGTGTAAACGCTCCCCCCAAAAGAAATTCATGAAACGCTGGTTTTTGTTCATTCTGCATCCCAAAAATCGGAGAAAAAGCGATCAAAAGATGTCACATGCCCGAAAATGACACCAATAAAAGCGTCAACTCGTCCCGCAAAAAATAAGACCTGACATGACTCAGTGGGTCAAAATATGGAAAAATTATAGCTCTCAATATGTGGTGATGCAAAAACTATTTTTACAATAAAATGCGTCTTTTAGCGTGTGACAGCTGCCAAACATAAAAACCGCCATAAATAGTAAATCAAACCCCCCGTTATCACCCCCTTAGTTAGGGAAAAATAATAAAATAAAAAAATGTATTTATTTCCATTTTCCCATTAGTGTTAGGGTTAGGGTTAGGGCTAGGGTTAGGGCTAGGGCTGAGATTAGGGTTAGGGGTGTGTTGGGGTTAGGATTGGAGTTAGAATTGGGGGGTTTCCACTGTTTGAGCACATCAGGTGCTCTCCAAATGCAACATGGCGTCTGATCTCAATTCCAGCCAATTCTGCGTTGAAAAAGTCAAATGGTGCTCCTTCCCTTCCAAGCTCTGCCATGCGCCCAAATAGTGTTTTACCCCACATATAGGGTATCAGCGTACTCAGGACAAATTGCAAAACCAATTTCTCCTGTTACCCTTAGGAAAATAAAAAATTGGGGGCAAAAATATCATTTTTGTGGAAAAAAATGTTTTTTTTATTTTCATGCCCGGGCGTTATAAACTTCTGTGAAGCATTTGGGGGTTCAAAGTGCTCACCACACATCTAGATAAGTTCCGTGGGAGGTCTAGTTTCCAAAATGGGGTCACTTGTGGGGAGTTTCAATAGTTTAGGTACATCAAATAGACCATTCCATGAAAGTCTGCATTCCAAAACGTCACTACTTCCCTTCCGAGCCCCGACGTGTGCCCATACAGTAGTTTCTCCCACATTTGGGGTATCAGCGTACTCAGGACAAATTGGACAACAACTTTTGGGGTCCAATTTCTCCAGGCACCCTTGTGAAAATAAAAAATGGGGACTAAAAGATCATGCTTGTTGAAAAAATACGATTTTTTTATTTTCACGCTCGGGCGTTATAAACTTCTGTGAAGCACTGGGGGGTTGAAAGTGCTCACCACACATCTAGATAAGTTCCTTGGGGGGGTCTAGTTTCCAAAATGGTGTAATTTGTGGGGGGGTTTACTGTTTTGGTACATCAGGGGCTTTCCAAATGCGACATGGTGTCCGATCTCAATTCCAGCCAAAAAAGTCAAATGGTGCTGCTTCCCTTCTGAGCTCTGCCATGCGCCCAAATAGTAGTTTACCCCCACATATGGGGTATCAGTGTACTCAGGACAAATTGCACAATAACTTTTAGGGTCCTGTTACCCTTGGAAAAATAAGAATTGAGGGTGAAAATATCATTTTTGTGGAAAAAATATGATTTTTTAATTGTACTGCTGTACGTTATAAACTTCTGTGAAGCCCTTGTTGGTTCAAAGTTCTCACCACATATCTAGATAAGTTTCTTGGGGGGTCTAGTTTCCAAAATGGGGTCACTTGTGGCTGGTTTCCACTGTTTAGATACATCAGGGGCTCTCCAAACGTGACATGGCATCCAATCTGAATTCTAGCCAATTTTGCATTGAAAAAGTCAAATGGCGCTCCTTCCCTTCTGAGCTCTGCCATGCACCGAAACAGTGGTTCCCCCCCACATATCAGGTATCAGCGTACTCAGGACAAACTGCACAATAACTTTTGCAGTCCAACTTCTCCTGTTACCCTTGGTAAAATAAAAAAAATTGAACCTGAATTATTTTTTTGTGAAAAAAAGTTAAATGTTCATTTTTTTTTTAAATATTCCAAAAATTCCTGTGAAGCACCTGAAGGGTTAATAAACTTCTTTAATGCGGTTTTGAGCACCTTAAGGGGTGCAGTTTTTAGAATGGTGTCACTTTTGGGTATTTTCTATCATATAGACCCCTCAAAGTGGCTTCAAATGTGATGTGGTCCGTAAAAATAAAATGGTGTTGCAAAAATGAGAAATCGCTGGTCAACTTTTAACCCTTATAACTTCCTAAGAAAAAAAAATTTGGGTTTCAAAATTGTGCTGATGTAAAATAAACATGTGGGAAATGTTACTTATTAAGTTTTTTGTGCGCCGTATCTCTGTGATTTAAGGGCATAAAAATTCAAAGTTGGAAAATTGCGAAATTTTAAAAATTTTCGCCAAATTTCCATTTTTTTCACAAATAAACGCAAGTTATATGAATGAAATTTTACTACTATCATGAAGTACAATATGTCACGAGAAAACATTGTCAGAATCACCAGGATCCATGGAAGCATTCCAGAGTTATTACCTCATAATGGGACAGTGGTCAGAATTGGAAAAATTGGCCCGGTCATGAACATGCAAACCACCCTTGGGGTTTAAGGGGTTAACCTCCCCTTCTAAGTATGTTTTTCACAGTACAAGCAAAATTTTAAATATATTGTGATCACTGGCACCAAGACCAATAGTGACATTTCCAACAAGGTCAGAATTGTTAGGAAAGGGCCAGATCCTGCAGGACATTACTTCATGTCGGTTCTTCCATGAACTTGCCCATAAAGTTATCCTTCAATAAGCTGAGGAATTTTCTCCCCTTTTGGATTAAACAGAAGAACAACTCCATTCAATATTTGGAGTAAAAATCTCAGATAATCACTACTTTACCAGTTTGTGCAGTTCACATATCCAAATATTCAGTTGACTCCTCAGTGATGTTGGGGTGATCTTAAAGTGACACCCTTCCATCATCATTCACTTTTGCTTTCCCCTCACCTCCATATGAATTTAAGCCAGCTACTTGTCTGCTCCTTCTGTCCCACTTCTCCACCTTCCAATTTCACTTATGTCGCCATTTTCCAAGACTCTTAGCATTTACATTTTTGGGGATCTGGTATTGAGTGAGAGCTTATTTTTTGTGCCCCAAGCTGATGTTTTTATTTATAGCATTTTGGGGTAGATGCGATGTTTTGATCGCCTGTTATTACATTTTATTACAATGATGCAGCAACAAAAAAAACGTAATTCTGACGTTTTGATTTTTTCTCTTTTCGCAGTTTACTGATCGGATTAAATGTTTTTATATTTTACACCCTTGGACAAAGCATTTCTTGGCTTTTGGATATATTCAAGGTAAATATATGTTGCATTTATTGAATGCTTTACTTTTTGCTCAGTCATATACAGTATACAGATATTTTCATATTGAATAGAGTGTGCCTGATATGAATTTGGCATTGTGTATATGATTATTTTTGTCCATAACTTTAAATTGCACACGGACATTAAAGTCTTTGATCTCTAATACTTCCCCAATATTGGGATACAAACATGCTTATATACAGCCATAGCCATATAATCAATATGCATAACTATGACATGTGTACATATAGATGTGATTCATTTCTTAGCATGTATGCAGACTCATAATATTTGATCTTTATAGCTGGTGTACAATTGAACTACATGCATTGAACTATGTGCATTCTATTTAGACATGAATATATCTGAGTATCAATAGTGTAGTCTTTTATGCACACCAAAAATTTTTGACTGGATCTTTACATTCATCATTTCACAAATAATTTTATTATTATGTACATTTTAGTATCCAGGTATATTTGTGGTTTGTTTTTTTCTGTGGTCGCTCACTTTTTAAATTTACTTATAGATGTTTTTTATACTTTGTTTGTGTAATAAAATAAAACTTTGTTTTTATACATAGCCCTTGCTTAAAACATTTCCTTTTCGATGTACATACAGGTGCTTCTGAGAAAATTAGATTAACATCAAAAAGTTAATTTATTTCAGTTCTTCAATGCAAAAAGTGAAACTCATATATTATATAGAGTCATTACAAACAGAGTGATCTATTTGAAGTATTTATTTCTGTTAATGTTGATGATTATGACTTACAGCCAATTAAAAACCAAAAGTCATTATCTCAGTAAATTAGAATACTTTATAACACCAGCTTGAAAAAAATAATTTTAAACTCCGAAATGTGGGCCTACTGAAATGTATGTTCAGTAAATGCACTCAATAATTGGTCGGGGCTCCTTTTGCATCAATTACTGCATCAATGCGGCATGGCATGAAGGCGATCAGTCTGCGGCACTGCTGTGGCGTTTTGGAAGCTTAGGTTGCTTTGATAGCAGCCTTCTGCTCGTCTGCATTGTTGGGTCTGGTGTCTCTCATCTTCCTCTTGACAATATCTCATAGATTCTCTTGGTGTAGTCGGCAGGATGCAGTCTAACAGCACTGAGGCGGCAGACCAAGCAGTTGGGGTGAGTCCTAGGTCCAGTATCTCTCGGAGGTCAATGTTGAGCAACCTCCCTAAGTTTACGGGGAATAATACTATGTTATGGAGCTGGACTGAGCGCATTAGGGGGATGATGAGGATGCACCCAATGACCCCTGCATTAGAAGCTGAGGTGGCCATGATGGCTCTAGATGGAGGAGCCAGAGATTCAGTTATTTTACGAACCCCCAGAGAGAAAGACACCTTTATCAAAGTGCTACAAATCTTGGAGGAGACCCATGGGGACCCCACAGACGTAGCCGAGTTACGGATGCATCTATTTAGCCGTATGCAAAAGGAGGGGAGACAGTAACTCAGTACATGAACGTACTTCAGGAGATCCATACCACTATCATTAGAAAAAACAGCATAGGCATACGGCCTACTGATGTATTGTTGCGGGATCATTTGGTGACAGGCTTGCGAGATGTGCTGACGAATCAGGCTTTGCGGGAGCCCTTGAGGGTAAATCCCCACATGACCTTTTCAGAGATAGGAAGCGAAGCAAGCACACACGAGCAAGAGCAGAAGGTGACTGTCCTGGTAGAGAAGGTCCGGAGTGGAGAGGTATCTGTGAATATGGTCAGAATGGGTGGAAGAATTGCGAAAGGAAATCCAGGATATACGAGGGGGCAGAGAGGGCCCTGAACCTCGCCGCGAAACAAGGATATTCCATCGAGTGAGACCCCTCACCTGTTATAATTGTGGAGAAACTGGACAATTTGCTTGGGAGTGCACACGACGGGGTAGGTCCCTTCAACGTCGTCCATTAAACTAGAGGGCTTTGAGACTGGGGAAAGCTGCCCAGAGCCTGAACAGTCACAAAGGAGTATCAGAAATCCCACAAATTTAGTCTCTATGTGCCCTCTTGTCTGGGCCGATATGGACGGTCGAGCAGTATGTTGTCTGGTGGATACTGGTTCGCAAGTGACTACAATGCCTGAAACCTACTTCCGACGACACTTTCCAGAGGCACTGCGACCTGAGTGGGGCCCAGTGATAAAATTGACAACTGCCAATCACTTGCCCATCCCAGTCGCAGGGGTGGTCTGGATGCAACTAACCATCTGCAGCAAAGACCTGGGTCAGAAGGGAGTGGTGTTGACCATTGGAAAAGCAGGTAACAGACAAGTGTCACCCTGGAGATGAATGTGCTGAAGGAATTCGGGAGTCTCCTCATCAATGAGCTCTCAGATGTTACCCTGAAGCAGTGGAGCCGCAAACTCGCCAAAGGAGAGTATTACAACTGTTAATTCGCGTGGCTCAAACTCGAGTCCTCCAGTGATGGTGGGAAGTTGAGAAAGGTTATTGTACCAGCCTCTGCTAGACTCATTTTGCCACCAGGACAGACCGTGCTTACCCTGCCTGTATGGGCTTGTACCCCTCTGGAAGGAGTTGAGATACAGATCAAGCCAGCTACTATGGAACAACTACCCCCAGGGCTCCTTGTGGCGCGAACGCTGGCCATTGTACACAACAGGATGGTCCCAGTACGCTGTGTCAATTAGGGAGAAGGTAACATCACGCTGTCTCCCATAAGTGAAGTGGCGTGGATTCTGGGCATGCCAGAAGAATTGATATCACCACAGGCTGTGCAATTGATAGTGAAACAGAGAGACCCTTGGACCGTGGCTGTAGAAACGTATCTGACACCAGAACCCCAGCATATAGGAGAAGGGCGTCGTATATTAGAACAGATACAGGCCGAGCTGGCAGACCTTACTCCACTACAGATCCAGCAGGTGGAAACTCTCCTGGGGCAATATCAGGATGTGTTCGCACATCAAGAGGATGATTTTGCCTACACTACAGCAATCACACATGAGATTCTGACTGGAAATACCATACCTATAAGAAAGCGGTACTGACAAATTCCACTGCAACTACATCAAGAGGTGAAAGGTATGATAACTCAGATGCTGCAGAAAGGCTTCATAAGGGAGACTCAAAAGTCCATGGGCTGCCCCCATCATGCTAGTGTGAAAGAAGGATGGTACGCTAAGTTTTTATGTAAACTATTGCAAACTCAATGCCTGCACCATGCGAGATTCCTATCCGTTACCCAGGATTGAAGAATCCTTGTCTGCACTAGGAAATGCCAAGTTCTTTTCATCGCTGGATCTAGCCAGCGGCTATTGGCAGGTGCCGATATCTGAGCAGTATCGGGCAAAGACAGCCTTCATACTCCCCATGGGACTATATGAATTCAACGGGATGCCAATCGGTTTGGCCAACGCCCCTGGAATTTTTCAACAATTGATGGAGAGGTGATTAGGTGACTTGAACTTTGAAGCCACGCATATCTATTTAGATGACATTATTGTACATGCTGCTTCGTTTGAGGACCATCTTCAAAGACATGGTTTAAAAGTGAAGCCTCAGAAATGTCATCTGTTTTGCACTCAAATCGAGTATCTGGGTCATGTCGTCTCTGCTGAAGGGGGGAAACCGTCCCGAGAGAAGAATTTTACCCTCATAGTGAATCCGCTGTTAGAACTTTTAAAGGGAGTGCCCTCAGGCATCAAGAAGCGGACTATGCAATGGGGAGATTGTCAGGAAAAGGTGTTTCAAGCTCTGAAGAAGGCGTTGACTGAAGCACCAGTGTTGGCTCATGCGGACTTTCAACCATTCATTCTCCACACCGTCGGAAGTTTGCATGGACTTGGGGCTGTGTTGTCACAGATGTAGAATGGGAGAGAGGGTGATCGCTTATGTGAGTTGGTCCCTTCATGATTCTGAATGAAATCCCGACAATTACAGTTCCTTCAAGCTAGAGCTGCTGGCGTTGGTGTGGGCTATGATGGAGAAGTTCGTGGAATACCTATCCAAGTCAGAAGTACTGGTGAGCACCAATAAAAACCTTTTGGCCCATCTGGGAAATGCAAAACTAGGAGCTCTGGAGCAACGATGGGTGGCTAGGATAGCAAAGTTTCTATATAAAATCGCCTACAAGAGAGGAGCGGAGAATACTCATGCTGACGCCTTATACAGAGTGAGATTCTGCCAGGATGGTAGCAGCTAAGCAGGAGCAGGTGCAAGTGTTGGCCCCTGAGAATGTCTTGGGACGATCCCGTGATGATTGGGTTGGGTTACAACAGTTGCGGATTCTTTGACAGTGGGAAAGACTCCAAATGAGAAATGGACTGCTGTATCGGAAGGTCCAACTTAAATGGGAACTGGGTGTCATCTGGCAAGTGATAATTCCGGAGGCGTTGTTATCCAAGGTGACCACAGAGGTGCATGAAAGGGGAGTACACTTTGGCCAAAAGAAAACCTTTCAGTGGTTACAAAGATTAGTTTATCATACTCGGCTGAAGGCCATAGTAGAAGAGACCTACAGGGTATGCAGAAGTTGTGAATTGGTGAAACCACCAGAGCAGAGAGCTCCCACACAAACCATTGTGACTTCTGCTCCTCTGGAGGTGCTGATGATAGACTATCTGACTATTGGGCCAGCTCATCAAGGGTAAAAGCATTGTCTGGTAATGACAGACCACTTTATGAAGTTCGCTGTCGTGACCACAACGTGTGATCAGACTGCTCAATCTGCTGCGCATGCCATTTGTATGAATTTCATTCAAGTGTATGGCTGCCCAAAGCAAATTCACTCCGACCAGGGGGCCTGTTTTCTAGGGAAAGTGATGGAAGAGTTACACCGTCTGTACCAGATCAAGAAGTCTCGCACAACGCCGTATCATCCTCAGGGAAATGGGTCCTGTGAATGGTTAAACCACAGCCTAATTCAAATGCTGAGAACACAGGAAGAAGACCGGAAGGCCCGATAGCCCTAGTTTGTAGCTGAGTTAGTATGGGTGTACAATAACCAAACACATTAAACCACTGGTTATACTCATCATTTTACCTTGCTATTTGGCCATTCAGGAAAAAAGATCACTGAGCTGGAGCTGGATCCAGAGGAGGACTACCCACCTGGATCCAGAGGGGGTGTTCACCTGGGTCCAAGAACATTGTCATCGTCTACAGACTTTGCATCGCCTGGTGCTAACCAGATTTCAGGAATTGGAGCATACAGAATGAACTCTTCTGCGGGGGACAGATCTCCAAGCTTGGGACTGTGAATTAGTTCAGGAAAAACATCCTCAAGATAAACTGGAGAACAAGTGGGAGAGAAACCCATATCGAGTGAAACGGCAAATTAACTCTGAAGGACCCTTCTATGAAATTCAGCCTGAAGGAGGAGAGAACTCACCCACTAGCATAGTTCACCAGAATTTGCTTCGGCCCTGTCTGTCAAGAGACCCTGATCAAGTGTAAGAGGTGCAAGATGCTCCTGAAGTACCCCCGCCAGTCGTAGATCGCGAAGAGGAAGAAAGTCCATAACAGCCATCCAAAGATCTACGGGAGGGACAAGTACCTGAAGTTCCTGAGGAGTCTTCCCCAGTGGAAAAAGATGTGTTCCCGCACTCACCTATGCAGCCTGACTCGATCACCCAATGTGACTCGGCTACTCCTGAGTTACGGCACTCCGAATGAACAGCAGCCGGAATACTCACAACCAATGCAATCAGGACCAATTTGTTTGACAATGACTTTTCCAGGGAATAGAATACTGCCAATGCATTTTACAAGAACACTCACCCGTGAAATGGCGAGTAAAAGGAGAGGAGGAGTGTAGGAAGATGGACCGGGCCGGTGGTACCTCTCTTTTGCGCCGGTTCTGGAACTGTCGGGGCTGTCACGATTGTTGCTGGAGGGAAAGGTTTCTGACCCAGACAGACCTTTGCACTCGACAGTAGGGAGCGTGTTATGGATAAAAGGGACGGTGCACGGGAAAGCGGGACACTTGGCGGGAAGACAGAGTGCGCCGCAGGAGAAGGTTGGTTCACTCTCCTTGGAGCTATGTAATAGCTTAGGCCCATGCTGTAGTTCCCCGGCCTATGCGCACACTGACTGTGAGCAACAAGTAGCTGTGGGCAAGACATGTGATGCCCATGTTAAATGCCAAAGAAATGATTGACAGCTGCATCTAACTGTTAACAGCCGTGGGTGGATGTGAGATCCACCTGTGGCTGTAAGAGGCACATGATAGCTGATTAAATCAGCCATCAAGTGTGGGGAAAGATGTGAGCTGAGCACTGAAGCCAGCATCAAACACATGGACATGATCTTTCACGTACTTATAGCTCAAGGATCGTGAAGGAGTTAAGCACCTGAGATCAAATAACTCTTCCCTTGCTAATTTGGCACACAAAGTCCACTGGAAAAAGGTTTTTAAATTGTGTAGGTATTTATAACAATTTGTAACACAAACTGAAAAAGACCACAAAAGAGGACAAAAACAACTCTATTAAAGAAACCATTCAACCAGTCCACAGATTTTCACTCAGAAGAAAAAAAAAACAGTTTTTTTTACCTCCACTTGTTCCCAAGCCACTTTTTGATAAAGCTTCTGAATGAACAGGACTCGGTCCTGTTGTCTAATTTAAGCATCTGAGAACTATGAACTCTTTCCCTCTTATATAGGCACATAGCACACTCAGGTCTACATATTCACACTCAGCAGCAACAACTCCTGTTTTCTTTTTAACTCCACTTGTTCCCAAGCCACTTAGGCTACTTTCACACATCAGGTTTTCGGCGTCAGGCGCGATCCGGCGTCGTGCCGGAACGCCGGATCCGGCAAATGTTTTGTAAAACCTGATGTGCCGGATCCGGTTTTCTGCTGGATCCGTCTTGTTCTTGACAGCCAAAACCGGATCGGTCTCATCCGGTTCATCCGTTTTTCTATCCGTTTTTCGACGGATTACGCCGGATCCGGTTTTTAAAATTGACCCTTGTGGCCTTCCGAACGGGATTGGCTACTGGAAAACTATATATAGAGTGTTCCTACAGCCCTTCTTTGACAGGTTGTCGAGGAGAAAGTGCAGGTTGGAGAGAAGAGCAAGTTACTGGCGAAGATGGATGTTGTGATTGGAAATATTTTGAAGAATTTGGCGGATTTTATAGCGGAGGCGAATCGTTTGAGGGTGATTGTTCTGGAGAAGGAGAGAGCGAGACAGCAGCACATCAGGCATCGTAGACGACGTTTGTGGATCCACCCCATCACAGCCAAGAGAATGACGCGTGGGGTCTATTCTACACTCTGCATGGACCTTCGACGAAACCCGGATAAATTTTTTGGATATGTTCGGATGAAAATGGAGAATTTTGATTACTTGGTGGAGCGCATTGCACACCTCATAAGAAAAGCGGACACCTATTGCCGCTTCTCTGTTTCACCCGCAGAGCGTCTGATGGTGACTTTAAGGTAGCCACATTTATTGGATGTGATCGCATCAGAGCACACTTTCACTGCAATCTTGTTGGTGGTAGTTTGTATCTCCAATTGTTATAGCTGAGTTTTGGTATGTAATGCTGTGATTTTAAACTAATTGATTGTTTTTTAATTCCCCACAGATTTCTTGCAACTGGAGAATCCCTTTCGTCACTGCATTTCCAGTACAGACTCGGGATTTCCACCATATCTGGAATAGTGAAGTACACATGCCGTGCACTGTGGGACTCCTTAGCTGAAGAGTTTTTACCAGAGCCCACAACAGAGAGGTGGATTGGAATTGTTGACAAGTTTCAACAGATATGTCAGTTTCCCAACTGCTTGGGCGCTGTGGACGGGAAACATATCCGCATTGTAAAGCCAGCCGGATCGGGATCGGAATATTTCAATTACAAGAAATATTTTTCAATTGTCCTCATGGCCATCGCTGACGCGGAATACAAATTTATTACTGTTGATATTGGGGCCTATGGCCGCTCCAATGACTCTCAAGTTTTCAAACTGTCTGCCATGGGGCGTAAACTGTATGGAAACACCTTCCAGTTCCCACCTCCTAGACCGCTGCCGCAAACATCTGGTCCACCTATGCCATTTGTCTGTGTAGGGGATGAAGCCTTCCAGCTGTCAGAACACCTTTTGAAACCGTACTCTAGCAGAGGATTGACAAGACCAAAACGCATTTTTAATTACCGCCTCACAAGAGCAAGAAGAATGGTTGAATGTACCTTTGGTATTCTGACAGCCAAATGGCGGGTCCTATTGACTGCGATCAACCTCAAGACAGAAACTGTTGACGAGGTGATCAAAGCTTGCGTGGTACTCCACAATTTTGTTATCTGCAAGGAACCCATTTCCATTGAGGACACCTCTGAAGAAACCACCTTGCAAGATTACCATGACATTACCACTAGAAGTTCTGTGACGGTTTCAGTAATGAGGGACAATTTTGCCCTATACTTTATGTCACCTCAAGGCAGAGTACACTGGCAGGATGACAGAGTGTGAAAGATTTGTGCCCTAACCAAACTTGTGTACCTTCTGTACCAACAGTATATACCTTTGCCAACCAAAGTTGGCTATCTTGTCATGGTCTCTATTTTTAGCTTTAGGCCACAGGTGTGTACCTGGTTGTGTTTTATGCAAAGTATTTCACCTTTTAACAAAAGTTGTGTACATTGTTAGGAAATCACCAACAATAAACACAACTTTTTAGGTGAAATACTTTGCTTCAAACACAACCAGGAACACAACTGTGGCAAAAAGCTAAAATTTACCCACAGTTATATACCTGGTTTAGAATACCTTTTTACCTTTTAAATACCCTTTATTTAACCTTTTTTTAAACATATTTCGCCGCAGAAAGAAATGACAGACAACCAGTGTAAACAATAATTTAACTTTTATTTAAAATATTTTTTTGTTTGTAAACTTGTTTTTAAAGTTAAAAAAACTTTTTTAATAAAGGTTTGAAAAAAAACTGGGCATTTTTATTACAAAACACAAATTACAAGTCTGGGTAGTGTGGGGTGGAAATACTGCTGGAGGGGCTGCGGGACACTTCGACAATGGGAGTGTGGAGAGAGGACTGGGATCGTGGTGGGGAAGGAACAGTTAGAGGTGATGGTGTGGAAAAAGCTACAGAATGGGTGGACATGTGGGAGGCAGAAGAGGTGGTGGGCGGTGGAGTGGAGGGTTGGGCAGGGACTGTAGGAGCAGATGACGTTGATGGAAAGTTGTATGGGGAAGGAGTTTGGTACGGGGAAGGAGTTTGGTACGGGGAAGGAGTTTGATACGGGGCAGGTTGCTGGAAGTGGGGAGATGTCTGGTACTGGGGAGGTTGCTGGTACTGTGGAGGTTGCTGGTACTGGGCAGGTTGCTGGTATCTAATAGGAGGGGGAGGATGGAAAGTGGCTGGAGGGGGTGCAGATGTAATAGGAGGGGGAGGATGGAAAGTGGCTGGAGGGGGTGCAGGTGGAGGAACTACAGTGGTGGGAGGTGGAGGTTGGGAGGTAACCTGCTGTAGAGCACCGTGGCACGAATGCATTACATGCATCTGCTGGGTAGGAGATAGTGTTGCCATGCGCTCCACAACAGACCTGAAAAAGGTGTGGTTTGGCGAAGATCTTGCTTCTGAATGCATGGTTTGCAGAAGTGTCTTCACCTCCAGAATGCTGGAGTTGATCTGCTGAAAGCCTGCGGAGATTTGCTCTGACAAGACTTTTAGACAGTTCTGGAAAGATGCATTCAGATGCAAGAACTCTGGCGCATAACTCTTTTCCTGACCCCTCTGCCGCTGCCGCCCAGTACCCGCAGGTGTACTAGAGGTGGCAGGGGCAGAAGGGTGGGGTAAAGGGAAAGCGATCTCCTCACCAGCAGCTTCATGTAATGTAGGCGGCCACGATGCTCCTGTGCTGGTGGATGGGACAGATGGGTCGAATGTGTGGGAAGGCTGGGAAGGTGCAGATGTACCGGGGCGGTCGAAGTGTCCCTCGGTGCCGGTCTCCTCAGGGATCGCCTCAGAAGGGTCCAATCGTGCAGGCTCCCAAGTGCTGCTCACCCTGCTGTGGAATAAAGAGAAAAAAAAACAATTAAAATAGTGACATGGTATGGCCCTGGCTGAAAAAAAAAAGTTACATCTAAACATTTTTTTGTCACATGTGGTGTGTAATATTTACCTTCTGGTGAGCATTGTCTCCCGGAGGAACGACAGGGCTCGTGCGTACTTGTACTTGCTCCTGCGTCCTCCAGATCCACTCGGGGCCCGCATCTCTTTATTGAACTCCTTCTTGAAACGATCCCTCACAGACCGCCACCGCTTCACAATTCTCTCCCCTGAAACAAGAAAGGACAAAGTGGTTAGTATACAACATCAGTGTTTCCCAAACTCAAGTCCTCATGGTCCCCAGGGGTCATGTTTTCAGGATTTCCAAAGTAAATAGAAATCCTGAACACATGATCCGTGGGGACCACGAGGACTGGAGTTCGGGAAACACTGGTTTAAATCAAGCAACCGGTACTGTATATACTTACGCTCTTTAATCTGGGCCCGAGCTTCGAGGTCCTCCCAGCGGTCCACAAGGAGCGAACAGATTTCCTCCCAGAGTCGTCGGGTAACGATAAGGTCAGCGTGGCGGCGGTCAGCCATATTCCAGAGCGGCTCCCTTTCTCTGACGAGATCGATGAGGCGGTCCACATCAATCCCTCCATCCTCACCGTCAGAGTCGGGAGCACGCTGTGAAGGCTGTTAAAGAAAAAGACAAAAATAACATAATTAGCCTCCACAAAAGAAATGAAATAAAAAGTGCAAAAAAAAATATATATATTTATACTTACACGCTGGTGACCGTCGCGTTGCTGTCGCCGACGACCCCGGGAGGCACTGTGAGGACCTCTTGGCCGAGCACCAGATTGGGAAGACTAGAGAAGAAAACAAAAAATGTTATGTCTTTGGATGTAGGCATTTGTTTGCTGTGTGTGGTCTGCAGAACATTGTTTTCTATGTGTTGTGTGTAGTGTGATGTTATGTTTCTGCGTTTGATGAAAAAAACTTACCAATTGTGAGCCCACTCCAAGTGTCTGTCCACCACTTCCTTCTTCTTCTGGGAGCTCCTCTTCATCTTGTGATTCCTGTTTTGAAATAAAAGGCAATGAATAGACATATATTACAGAGATGATGGATTTTGGAAATAAAAACTTACCGTCAAACGCTGACGATGCGAGGGAGGGCTCCCAGAAGATGTGCTGTCTTCCTCATGGCCAGACTCCATGGCTGTGGGTGGTGTTTCTGCTGCTGCCATTGCTGCTGCTGCTGCTGCATCTATTGGGCGGCTGTTGAATAAAGAGAAACAAAGGGCCAATGAATATCTTGATATTCCATAGCCCTAGTTTGGAGGAATGGGGGATTTGATATTTACCGTCTCTCATCTGCTGCTGGACTCCCCTCCCGTTGTTCAGCATGCTGCTCCATTTGGGGTGGTGCTGATGGTGCTGCTGCAGATGTCTGCTGCCTTCTCCTGCTCCTGGTTCTTGGCTTGGGTGTCATGTTGGGTGTGGCTGAGGGTCCCACTGTCTTGCTTTTATATATGTCTTGTGGGCAGAGCTACTGAGCATGCTCAGACCAAAAAAACCGGATCCGGCTGCCGGATGAAACGCATGGCCATCCGGCTCGATCCGGCTCTAATGCAAGTCAATGGGGGGGAAACCGGATCCGGCATTGCATTTCGCCGGATGCGGTTTTTGTCAAAAGCGCCGGATCGCGCCTGACGGCGAAAACCTGATGTGTGAAAGAGGCCTTAGTGTTCAAACCTCAGAATGATCAAGCTAAATCATCATTCTAAGCAGCTCATAGTCCTTGGAATGTGGTGCTAATAATGATAATATTCTATGCCCACAGAATTAGTGTACTAATGATCATTTTGTGGACCTAGAATTATTGCCAGCCTGTATGAACAAGCCATTGAACAAACCACCCTTAGGCTTGATATGCAGTTGTTTAAAGGTTGCCATCATATTTTCTAAATGGACCCTTAACAAATCATCGTAAGCATTAAAGGCCACCGTTTCTGTTAAACAATTCCCCAAATTCCAGTTGTGACCATAGGTCCATTTTATACCTTATGTTAATGCCTTTTGCTTTGAATCTATTATAAAACGATCAATATGTTCTTTCAAAAGGCGAATACCACATTTTAGAATCAACCATACAGCATAATAACTACTTATTGAATACTCTATAGCACACTACTACAGGACACTATGGTGAGACATAGGGCTATCTTTAAGGGCTTGCTGTGACCTTCTTTAATCCTGCCTGACACTAAATACTGTCCTACTTACAATGAAGTCTGCCAAATAGTCGCCTCAACTAATCGTTAGCTAACGGCTTCCAGTTGTACTCGTAATGTATTTTCTATATTTAGGAATTGAATTCACCTTAGATATCTCCAGACTCAGAAGCCAAAGCTCTCAGCCAACAAGACCAGTCTAAGGGAAAATTTCAGCCACATTTGTAAGATAAGCTTCTTACAGAGTTTAATGATACAAGGTACACCTGTCATGCTTTCCATCTCTTTAGAATTACATTTAGAAAACTAATATTGGTTATAATATAATATTACTGTATATAATTACCTTAAAAAAGGCTGACTTTTCCCTTGTATCTACTCATAATGCCTCCTTTGATATATCTAATAACACTTCATATTCACACATTGACCACATGTTAATACAGAAGTAAACTTTAAATGTACTATTAATGTGGATAGATAGGCACTTAGATAGGCCCAACTATTAATATCTTAGCTTGTGATACTTTTATCCTTAGTTCATGTACCGCTCCTGCCAGTGATTCTCCTACTGCTTCTGATGTCAGGTCGACAGAGCAGCGCCTTCTTTTCGGCTTTGCTCTGTTAATGGGCATCACTACTGATGTCATGGTGATTGACAGTCGGCTCCTCACTCTCTAACTGCAGGGAGCAAGCTGTCAACCAGCATGATGTTAGCAGTGATGCCCTGTCAACAGAATAGTTTGGAAGAGGAAGAACTACTGTGTTGATTTGAAGTCATAGGAAGCAGGAGGATTGCCACCTAAGCTGAGAGAGATCATTGTATCGCAGAACATGCAAGTAGCTAGCAACTACTTGACAGTAATTTCTTAGCCCCACAGAAAAAAAAATACAAGTTCTGGCTAACTCCATTAAGGAAATATTACAAAAGGTCCCTGTCATGCTGCAGCTCTGCAGGTAAATGCAAACTCCCCAAGATGGCAGCAGAGTGGAGGGAAGACTAAAACAATGCACAGCGCAGACCAGCAGCACTGCAGCGAGGCTACCACCAGGTGGCAGCAGAATAGTGAAACAAGCCGGGTCGATACCAGAGATTAGGGCAGTACCAAGGGAAATACCAAACACAGTGTCAGAGGGACGCCAAAAAGGTCAGTACCTGTCATAAGCAGAAATACCAGAAGAAAAACAGGAGCAGGTCAGAGCCACAGCAGAGTCAGGTACTGGGGAATCCAAACACACAAGGATACACAGAGACAGGACAGACAGGGATGGAGCACACAGACACAAGCAAAGTCAGCTAAGCGCAGCAGGACAAACCAGGGGTTCTTCAGAGTCTGTTAAAAAAGCCATAGGCAGGAAATATAACTGACACTGCCTGCAGGAAGCAGCACAGAGAAATAGCCGACCTGAAACCAGAACCAGGCAGAGAAAAGTTAACCCCTGAATGACCTGACCGGGAGAAGGAGAGACAGGAAAAACCTGGTCTGGATCATGACAGTCCCCGTGCCCAGAATTAATTGAAGACTATATAAATGTACCCACTGTTATGTTCGTAAGTGAAATTCACCGCTTAATTTCCTCACATCTTGAGCTGCACTGCTGCTGGAAGTGTACGCTACGCACCACTTTCCAGCAGTCCACAGCTTGTCTGCGGGTACTTGTAGATCAGTGGTAAATGATCCAAATATGTCTAACTATATTTATGTTGCGTAACTAAAAGCCAAGATAATACATACAGCTATTGCTTTTATTCCCTTTCAGCAATAAAACTCATAATGAACAAATGGGCTAATCACTTCTATCTGCCTTTAACACTACCAGTATCTTCCACTTAAGAATTGCAAAACATCCAATGTATATTATAGAAATTAATTTGGGAAATAATGCACACTACCAGTATCCTTCTAGTGATGAGCGAATACTAAAATGCTTGGGTGTTCGTTGCTCGGGTCGAGAGAATTGGAATCCTCGGGTACTTGGACAGACCAACGAGCCCAATGTAAGTCTATGGGAGACCTGAGCATTTTTACTGCGATCCCCCTGGCGGTTCTTTTAAGGTCTAAAAACATCTGAAAATGATAGAAACACTGTTCAAATAACACGGGGACATTATGGGGATCGCCCCTGGAAGCATTTCTGACTCCTAGTTTACAGCTTTAACTAATGTTGTCAGAGTTTCATGCCATTTTTACTGATGCACCAAAAAACATACCAAAACTAAACCCAAACGGATTTTGCTGGGAAATATGCTAAGGTACATCCTTTCCAGGTTAATGACTTGTATATAAGGCAAAATAAATAACCCCAGACCAAAATGTTCAGCATTTTTGAAGCGTTTCTCAACTTTAACATTGCTTTCAACCAATACAAATGCATTCACTGGAAAATGTCATTGTAACATTTAACAACCCTAGCTGGCCATGTGGTTTGTGACACATAAGCAGACACATCTTGTTTCATTTATGAAGGAGGGACTCAAAGTCACAGAGCCTATTTTTAACGGGGCATCAGGTGGCATTAATCTTCTTAAAGGGCCATTATTAAACAGTGGGTCTCCTAAACTGTTATAGCCTATGCAGTGAGTGGATGGGCTACCAAGAATTACGACGCACCCATATACCCCTTTCACGAGAGGTCCAGGAGGGCTTCCATAAAAAATGTTGCATTGAATGCAAGGCCTGGCTTGCCCCAAAGATACATGTACCCCAATAAGCTTTTCAAGCCACGTACTGGATGGCCACCGGAAAATACACTTCACATTATTCATTTCGTAATCCCAAACTGTTTTCTTATTCATTGACTGCAAGGCCTGCCCTGCTGCCAAGTCATATTCACCTCAATATGCCTTTGAATCCAGGTACTGGATGGGCACAGGAAAATCCACTTCACATTATTCATTTTGTGCTCCCATTCTGTTTTCTTATGCATTGACTGCAAGGCCTGCCCTGTTACCAAGTCATATGCACCACAATAACCCCAATCCCCCCTTGGAAGGAACATGGAGGAGGGCCTCTTAACCAAAAATGTCCCATTAAAAAGGAGTGGGTCTCCTAGACTTGTAATGCCCATACACTAAGTGTATGGGCTGAAAAACAATTCCCCTGTTGGGTACACCTCAACCTTTTCCATAACAAGTATTTTACGACCAGCAAAACCACACACCCTTGTTCGGAATCCGACACTGGCTGTAGCAGCACTGAACACGCTAACCCGGTTGATCGAGTGGCGGTGGATGGTGAGACTTGGAGGAAGGCCTGATTAAAAACTATGCCCAATTTAAAGGAGCAGGTCTACTAGACTTGGAATGCCCATATACTAAGTGTGTTGGCTGTCAAACATTTTCCCCTGTTGGGTTCACCTCAACCTTTTTCAGAACAAGTATTTTACGCACAGTATAACCATCCACCCTTGTTAATAATTTGACACTGGCTGTAGCTGCACGGAACATATAAAAATTTTTGATTTAGTGGCGGTGGCTGATGAGATGTGGAGGAAGGCCTGATTAAAAACTATGACCAATTAAAAGGAACAGGTCTCCTAGACTTGGAATGCCCATACACTAAGTGTGTTGGCTATCAAATATTTTCCCCTGTGGGTTACACATCAACCTTTTCCATAACAAGTATTTAACACCCAGCAAAAACCCCCACCCTTGTTAGGATTTCGACACTAGCTGTAGCAGCACGGAACACGTTAACGCTGGTGATCTAGTGGCAGCGGATGATGGAGGAAGGCCTGATTACAAACTATGCCCAAATTAAAGGAGCGGGTCTCCTAGACTTGGAATGCCCATACACTTAGTGTATGGGCTGTCAAACATTTCCCCTGTTGGGTTCACCTCAACCTTTTTCAGAACAAGTATTTTACGCACAGCATAACCACCCATCCTTCTTAATAACTCGACACTGGCTGTAGCTGCATGGAACACGGAAAACCCTTTTGATCTAGTGGCGGTGGATGATGAGACTTGGACTAAGGACTGATTAAAACTATGCCAAATTTAAAGGAGCAAGTCTCCTAGACTTGGAATGCCCATACACTAAGTGTCTGGGCTGTCAATCATTTCCCCCTGTGGATAGATATCAACATAGTGTAGCCTTATTATTGGGGGCCATCATAAACACCTTGCAAAACTGTTAAGTGGTTTCAAACACAGCTGTTGCTGGGAAGGTGCAGGTATTTAGTAAAAATATGGTGGACGGATTGTTGCATGAAGTTATCTGGAAAACGGTCATGGTGATGACAGGAATTGGAAAGTACATGATTAATAACAGCAGTGGCTATGGGAGGTATGAGATCCAGAATACAGCCAACAATGATTAGTCATTTAGCCACCATCAATTACCATAATCGATTTCATGCCCGTCACAAGATCGGTGTACCAGATGCACGTGTGAGACTCGTTCTAAGAAATGCCCGTCCAAAATATGTTGCTAAACACGCACGTGACTGTATAAAGGGCAAAGTGCAAAATGTTCGTGAGATGCTGAATTATACAAAGCAGATCAGTGTAGGAGGAAAAACAAATAAACTGATGGATGCTTATGAAAAACTAAGTTTAAAGAGGAGTGCACCGTCAGTAACTATAAACACACCCGTGCAACAAGCTTCTTCATCTCCACCCATACATATTATCAATAATATACAAATGTCACAGTGTAAAAATAATTGTTTGAGTGTAACCAACACTGTTAAAGGAATGCCACAAAACATAAATAAATAGGACCCTTTGAAAAACCTGATTTCCTATTTACAATATATGGACGATGATGGTATTGATGACAACTTAGAAAATTTCCACATCCACACCAAGAAGATGAAGAACACAGCTGCCAAAAATGTTCCAAAAAGGCAGTTAATATCTGGAAAATCATTTTCTCTAGGGCAAACTTTACCTCTTACTAAAGTGGTACCAAATGAGGCATACACATCTCTCTGTTGTACTCAACATGAGATGCTTGAAAGATGATGTATTCTGATTTGTCCATGTCCACTTTTTGAAAGCGAGCTGAAAAGAAGGATGATTATGCGGGAAGATGTGTGATTTTGGTGAGCAAGGAGGTGATGTCAGGCACAGATAGGTAGATAAGCGTGTCATCAGTGTAGTGATGATATTGCAAACCGTGCCATTACATCAGCTGGCCCAGTCCGAAGGTGTAGATGGAGAAGAGTAGGGGTCCCAGAACAGAGACTTGTGGAGCAACGAAAGACAGGTGTTGAGGTGAGGACATGGTGTTGTAGAGGGAGACAATGAATGTTCCTCTACCAGTCTTCTTATTTTTTAAAGACTCTGCCGATAACCCCAAAAAGGACATTTGCACCACCGGCCATGGCCACATCTGCAGGGGTAGTAAAACTACCAGCCTTACCACCACCAGCATGATCAGGCACATGGCAGCAAAGCAACAGACTATGTTGGTTGAACATCAGGCTCCATGAACAGTGTTTGTGGGTGATACCACTGCTTCTTCCGCTGTTGTGCGTGCAAGCCAATCCCCTGTCCACGGTGCATGTGAAGATGCCTCCTGCCCTGCACCTGTCGCTGACCACAGTTAAATTGCACTATCATCAAGCACGTCCACGTCCTTGTCCCAGCGCAGCCTTCAGTTGTCTATACCCTAGTCATTGGACAGTAAGTGGAAAGACGCAGCCAACGCCCCAAAGGCCACAGTACAAATTTCTCATCTGCTTGCACTTGAAATGTTGCATTCTAGGCTCGTGGGAAACGGACGCTTTCCGCAACCTGATGGCGGTGACCTTCCGGTCTGCCGTAATGACATTAGACAAACAAGCACATGTCCCACAACATTACCAGGCCATCAACAGCATCAATGCTGGTACAGGGAAAGTGCACCTAACCACAGGCACGTGGACAAGTGCTTGTGGGAAGGGATGGTACATCTTGCTGACGGCACACTGTGTTTGCATAGAAAAAGTCATGACCCAGTCGCACATTGGGAGACCATGTCACAGATGTATGGAGGAGACAGGTTGGGGAAGGCTTTGTATGTCAAATTTAGGGTTTTGAACTGTAGCCTGTGGGCAATAGGAAGGCAGTCAAAGGCATGGCAGAGAGGAAAGGCTGTGGAATATCGAAGGGACAGTTGGATTACTCTGGCAGCAGAGTTTTGGATAGATTTGAGTGGTGCAACAGTACTAGAGGAGAGGCTACAGAGTACAAGGTTGCAATACTCAAGGCGAGAGATCATGAGGGTGTGAACAAACATTTTTTAAGTACGGATCCAGGAAATGTTTTTGAGTTGTAATGGACAGGAGGAGGCAAGGTTTGATATGTAGCTTGAAAGAGAGGGCAGAGTCGAAGATCACCCCGAGGCCACGAACATGCGGGAATATTTGTCCCAGTGTGCCATCCCGGCATTACACAGGCAAGGTGTCCCACAACATTTCCCGTGCCCTCCACAATGCTGTTACTTGGAAAGTCTACCTAACCACAAACACGTGGACAAGTGCTTATGGTCAGGGATGGAAACATCTCCCTGAAGGTACACTGGGTTAACATAGTGGAAACCGGGACCAACTCTGACCTTGGTATGTGCCTGTCCTCCCAAACACTGAGTATTGCATGCCCTACGTCAATCTGGGTGGCCCCCACAGTGTACAACCCCTGCACCTCCTCCTCCACCTCCTCTGCAACTCCAGCTACAAAAGTAGCACATCAGTCTCAAGCTGTAAGCACTGCAGCACTGCCTCATCAAAGCGGGAACAGGCTGTGCTGAAGCTAATATGCTTAGGTGACAAACCACACAATGCTGAAGAGTTGTGGACAGCTCTGAAAGAGCAGACAGATTGGTGGTTGAGACCGTTGAACCCACAGCCAGGCATGGTTGTGTGTGACAATGGCTGCAATGGCTGGAACCTGGTGGCTGCTCTGTTTTTAGGTGACCTCACACAGGTGCCATGTCTGGCTCATGTGCTTAACCTAATTGGTCAACATTTTTTGAAAAGAGACACAGAGCTGCCAGATAAGCTAGGAAATGTCCAACGCTCTGCAGAACCATGTTAGAAGGTCAGCTACATCTTCATCCGCCCTTGCCGTGCTTCAACAGCGCTTGCAGCTTCTGGCTCACTGACTGGTGTGTGATGTCCCCAGGTGTTGGAACTCTACACTGCAAATGTTGGAAAGGATTTGTGAGCAGAAGAGGGCATTTGGTGACTAGTCTACCAGCATCAACAAGGTTGTCAGTATTCAGTTCTGAATTCACACATACAATCTCATGAATGGACATGGATGTCAGATATATATGTGTAACAACCCTGCTGGCATCACTGCATGGCCTCCCAACCCCGCGCACCAACTTACTCACTGCTCCAGGTCATGCGGTGATTTCTGTCTGCTGCCAGCTCCATGCGCTCTGCTTCTTGTTTTCCTGCTTGCTCTCCATGTTTCCTGACTGTGTGTATGGGGGGGCGGCGCCTGAACTCTCTGCTTCTTATGCAGTCAGGGTGCAGCGGTCTAATCTGTCCCCGACCTATCACCTGGAGCCCTTTACTATATAGGGTCGCCACACCCACTAACCTTTGCCTGTGCAATGTCTATACTCAGTCAGCTCCTTGCTACTGAGGAAGCCAGGCCCTGTCCTTTGTCTTGCCTTCCTTGAGAGGCTTTACTCCTAGCATTTCTAGTACACTCTCAGTGCCCGCCAGGAGGCTTATATCCTGGTCCCGGTCTTGTCCTAGCTTTGTCTGAGTAATTGCCTGGTACTTCTTTGCTCGCCCTCCAGGAGGCAGAATATCCTGGTCCCTGTACCTTGTCTTGTACTGTGTCTCTGTCTGAACTCTGTCTTACCTCTATCGGTCTGTCAGTCTCCTTGTCTGTGGTTCCTTTCCCTGCTGTGTCTTTCCCTGTGTCCTCCCTGTCCCTACCTTGTACTCTTGCAAGCTCCGCCTACCTTGCACTCGTGCAAGCTCCGCCTACTCTGCACTCCTGCGGCTCCACCTACTCTGCACTCCTGCAGCTTCACCTACTCCGCACTCCTGCAGCTTCACCTACTCCGCACTCCTGCGGCTCCACCTACTCCGCACTCCTGCTTTTGTCATATTCCACACTCTCCTATCCGTACCTGTACCTATTTGAACAGGACCCTACCTGTTCCTCCATATTCCATTCCTTCCAGCCAGTACCCGCTCCATCTGTGTGAACAGGACCTACCTGTTCCTTCGTACACCACACCTGCCTGCCCTGTGTCTCAAGCCGTGCCTGCCTGCCCTGTGTCTCAAGCTGTGCCCGCCTGCCCTGTGTCTCAAGTTGTGCCAGCCTGCCCTGTGTCTCAAGCCGTGCCCGCCTGCCCTGTGTCTCAAGCCGTGCCCGCCTGCCCTGTGTCTCAAGCCGTGCCCTCCTGCCCTGTGTCTCAAGCCGTGCCCGCCTGCCCTGTGTCTCAAGCCGTGCCCGTTTGCCCTGTATCTCAGCCTGCTTGTCACTCGTACCTGTCCAGATGTCCTGTTCCCGAGTGGGATCAGCAGCCACAGCCAGACACCACCCTGGAGAGGTACCCGGCAGCTACCTGCCACACAAGCCTGACCTCACCATCAGATGCTCCAGTGAAGACCGAGGTAACTGTCGTAATCACTCCCCTTCCAGGGTAGTCTGGTTTGTGGCATAGTGGGGCCACAACCCCCCGGCTCACACCAATCAGCCTAGGCACGAGCGTGACAATATGTACCATCCTCCAAAACTTAGAGGAATCCACCAAGATGGTGAGCATCACTGACACCACAATTAACGTATCCATCCTGCTTCTCTATGTTCTAATATGCACTGCCCCCTTGATGCTCACACGCTCACAGCAGGGGACTCACTCCTGCTTGGCTTTTTTTTTTCCTCAGCTTCCAACCAGGCTCCCTGTCTAAACACAACCCCTCTTTCTGTGTATTGGGGCCTGTCTGTTCCCCTATTCCTTCCGCCGGGAAACAGGGGACGCAGCCTTGACAGTTCTGGACACAGCGCAGCACAGGTACCCGCAGCCCGGTCAACCTGACTCCGTACATATCTGGCCAATCAGTTCTTTAATGCAAGCAGCATAGACGGCATGTTCTTCCAATTTTCTAGAGAATATTGTACAGTACATCCAGAACAGTTTCAATTTGAAGGACTTTGTGGCTCATATCATTCCACAAGATGTCACTAGTCTCAGACTTAAAATTTTCTGTGGAAAATAATTTCCCCACTGATAAGTTGTGTATGTTCTAAATTATGTAACATCATTTGTGTGATTATTAATTATTCATATCTATTTGCTGCACAATATATTCATCTTTTTCTTCAAGGCTTTGGAATATAATATTGTAAGAGTGAAAGCAACTTGTTGAAGTGTGTGTTTACTTCAAATGTGAATCTACTTGTCAATTGTCATCTTTACTATTTCTCCATTCCGTGTGCGGCTAACCACCTCATTGATGTTATTGAGTTTGTTTGGCAAGAAAATAACAGCTCCACCAATACCACGTGCTTTTCCTATTATTTCATCATGCTGCTAAAGTAGAGGTGAGACTAGGGACCTAGATAACATCCGAGGACTGTAGTCAACATGACACTGTGCCAATACCCACTGAGGTCTAGCTACCAAATTGACATAGTTTGTGCAAAGCTGAACAGAGTTATCAGAAAAAAAAAAAACCTTCAGTAACATGTTTGAGGGATTGTCTAGTGGAAACACCTGTATAGTATTATTATTATATATTTATATAGCAACATTAATTCCATGGCGCTGTACATGACAAGGGGTTACATACAAAGTAATAGATATCATTTACAGAGAAAAAAATTACAATGACAGACTGGTAGAGGGGAGAGGACCTTGTCCTTGCAGATTTTCATTCTGCGGGAGAATGGGAAAGAGTCAGAAGGTGGGGGGTATGGCACCTTGGGTGGTGGAGAGGCGGCAGCTCATGTGGTGGTGTAGAAGTCACATCTCCAACCACCCCACTCTCCAATTGACATCTCTTGAAATGCAGCCGAAATGTCAAAATCTCTAGCTTCAGGTACAGAAAATGCATGGGCACCTTTTTGACGTCATCATCCAACCAGTTCAGTATTAGTAGGTGAGGGCTTGTCAGAATCCTGCCCAGGAACACCAGGCTTCAGTAGTTGCGAGTCCTGTCCCTGTGATCTTCCACATGCTCTTGCTCTGGTTCTTCCAGGCATGATTTGATCAAGAAGATTTAGCCGTCATAATACAGAGACAGAGTACAAAACCGCCTAAGCATTCACCCTTTGCTACTCAGACTTTCTATCTTCGCAGTGACTGCCTCTAGGCCGAAGATGAGGATGGTGGTAGTAGTTGGAGCATTTAACGCAGTCATGAAGCAGCCATAAAAACTTGAAACAGATTTTTTTTAGCGACATACCCCACTGTCAAATATTTTTTTTTGTGATGCAAAAGAGTACTGGATATAACAAGAGTGACAGACTGCCAAAAAAAGGGAATTTAGGCCTAAAATGGCACAATTTTTGGCACACAGATGTTTGAGGCGTGTCACAGATATACCCCACTGTAAAATATGTTGTGCCCTGTTTTTTAAAATAATGCAACATTAGTGCTGTAGATACTTGAGTAACAGACAGGAAAATACTGGAATACTGGCCTAAAACCCCCAAATTTTATCACACGGATGTATGAGGCGTGTCACAGATATACCACACTGTAAAATATTTGCCCTGTTTTTTAAAATAATGCAACATAGTACTGTATATAACTTGAGTAACAGACAGGAAAACACTGGAGACCCGAGTTCCTGCCGAGTAATCCCGGAAATGCTTGCTGCTCACCGAGTACACCGAGTACCGTGATACTCGGTCGAGTAACGAATAGTGACGAGCACGTTCGCTCATCACTATATCCTTCCCATAAGAATTGCAAAACATCCAAATTAAATTACAGAAATTATTATGGGAAAAAAATGTTGCTCCTCACATCGACATATTTCCCCAAAAGCGAACCTATACCGCACATCCAAATATTACACATTGATTGAAGGAAAATTTTCAAAAATTAAAATGAGATGGCTGCCACATACCATTTTTAAACAAGCCCGTTTCTGTCATAGTGGTTCATCAAAAGATTTGTCAAGATGGTATTTTTTTTTAGATAAATTTAAATTATTTCTTTTTTTTTGTTCATTTGGATATCAAATTCTTTAAAGTGTAATTGTCATTTCAGGAGTACTTGCAGCAAAATGTCAGTGACTACCTTCTAGCACCTTCTCCTTTACCCATTCTGCTCTTCAAGAGCTTTATGAGCAACAACTTTCATGTCCCATCTCAGTAATATGAAAATCTCTACACACTATATACAGATTTTACCTGTGAATTGAGAGTGAAAGCTCTTGATCACTACCAATTGGAATTCCTCAACTCTACCCTCTACTCAGCAACTCTATACTAAAATAGACCACATTTTCCACATAGAAGAGTTAGCGGCAAAGGTAAATCACACTACTATTAAGTTTCAAAATATTTGCAAACACTGGATTCACTGTAGGACTCAACCATCCTTCTACTCAACAATTACATCATAATTTTATTCTGTGCACATATCCCAAGGTGCTACCCCCTCCCCTTCCAACTCCATTCCCTTCTCTCCCACTCCCCCTTCTACCCCTCTCTTGATTTTCCCTCCCCCCTTCCTTCCACTGCTCCATTTTGATTGCTCACTTCTATTTCTTGCTATATTGAATATTGAGCTATATTCTCTAGTCCCAAAGTGATTGATTTTTGTATACAAAACGTACTTAAGTTTATCTTGACTGGAAATATTTATTAATAGCTACTGTTATTGCTATCAGTCATGTCTCACTTCATTGTTTGTTTCATATTAATCTGTTTAATAAAAAGAACATTGAAAGAAAAAAAGAGAGAGTGAAAGCTCAGTCCAGAGAGAGAAAGAAGCAAATTTATCTGAGAAGATATATTGCAATGTTTATTATCTTCACTTGCATTATTGATTTATGGAAAAGTAATTTAAATTACAGTTATTATTTAAAGGTGAAATAGATATGTTTTTCATTCAATTCCTATTGTATTCATAACCTGGAAAGGATAAAAGGAACATTTTAACAGCATAGCCTACTTAGACATAAACAAATCATTAATTGGCTATAAAAAAAGATTTTAAGGATACAAAAGTCTTTGTTGTGAAAGTATGGCTATCTTTGATATCCTACATAAAGCATGACTTATGACCCTAAGGTGACTACTAGCTGTAGTAGACGATTTTGTCTACTCCTCGCATTCTTTTTATTTGTTGTCTTACCATTATTTTAATTAACTTCTCATAATTGTTATTTTGACTTTGCCCTATTTTGAGAAAATCAGCCTTATTATAGTGGTATTCAGTAAGCAAATATACTGTAGCATACCACAACATACTTCATGTTTGCTCATTTTATTTTTATGTTTTTTTTTATTATCAGCTTTGTATTATTGTTTTTTTCTATAGATATCTGTCCTATTAACATTTTTATCCATAAACTTTTATTGAGAGCAAAATGTAGCAAGTACAATAAATTCATAGAGTCACAGATCAACATCACATATAAAATTAAAACCACAGAAATTTGAGCTAAACAATTTGACCTGCAACAACTTGAATCCAAACTCTCATTTTGTTATAATGGGAAGTACAAACACAACCAAGGATAGAGGGGGGGTAAGGTGTTGAGTGTGACAAGCAACAGACCTAAAACAAATGAAAAATGATACTGAGGAAGTAGAAAGTAAGGTACCTAGTATCAAGCAAATCTAGACTTCCGAAGGAAGGGTATCATCTGTTATGGGAAAACCTCAGAAAAATATTTGGGATCACAAAATCAAAAAAACATACCAGAAAGCACAAAGAAAAATAACCCTTAAAAATACCTTTTAATTCAATGATAAAAACATCATAGCAGAAAGATCCTAAATATAAGAGGGTCTAGGGCCAGTACAAAACTGAGGTGCAGTTCTCTAATCTGCTGTAGGTGATTAACGCATCTAGAGGATTTTTGTACTAGACTAATAGCATCACGCCACTTCTGAGGGGATGTAGAGAACTTCAATTTTTTTTCCCACTTTATCATGTATGGGAGACTTCTCTCCAAGGGCGATTATTGAGCATCTTATAAAAAGAAGAGAAACCCAAGTTTTCTCTGCTAGAGGAGAAAAGTGATTTTTTTTTCAGGGCAGAAGTTTTAGGTAAAGTCCAAGGAGTAGGCCTAGTGTAAAGCATATGCCTAACTTGAAGGTATTGAAAAAAGGCCCCCTTCAGGGATGGATGTGAAGTCAGGATATCATTGAATGGAATTAAGCCAAAATCATCTACAAGGTCTCCCAATGATTTAATACCTGCAGCCTCCCATCTTGACATACTTAGATAGGGTATATGAGGTTTGACTGACTTAATCGACAGCTCAGACAGGGGGATATTCAGCTGGTTTATTACCTCCCATCTCCAGACTCCAACTGTTGCTTCCATAGTTAAAAGGATTGGTTTATGTTCTGTAGGTCTGATATATTCGATTTCAAGTGAACGTCTCATTGACCTGCCCCTGGAAAGAAATGACTCAATTTGCAGCTATCTACTGGGTGTCTCAGACAGCCATCAGTCCCTAACTGATTCCAGAAGGGCAGCTTTATATTAGGCTTGTATGTTGGTGAAACCCATACCACCCATCCTGTAGGGATATTGCAAAATTTTTGCTGCTACACGAGGGGGTTTGTTAGCCCATACAAATCTCCCCACCAAATTTTGAATTTTAGAAATATACTTGGGGGTACAACACCGGCAGACACTTGAATAAGTGGATTATTTTGGTAGAAAGACCATTTTAAAGGATTGAATCCTTGCAACCCATGAAAGGATCAATTTAGAGTATCTCATCAATTCTTTCTCAAGAGTACTAAGTAAAGAGAGTACATTAGATTGAACCAGGACATGGGAAGCTGACAGATTTATTCCTAAATAATGAATACGTTTATCGGCCCACTGAAAAGGTAACTTAGTTGTTAATTTTTTCCTTAAATCCATCGGAACGCCAATTGGAAGGATTAAAGACTTGGACGAGTTAAGTTTATAATAAGAGACAGAGGAAAATTTTGTCAAAGTGGACATTATAGCCGGGAGAGATTGCTCAATATTCGTGCAGACAATAATAACATCATCCTTAATGCCTGTCACTCCCGGGTTACTTCTGATAGCCTCCGCCAGAGGTTCCATAACTAGGGTAAAAATTACAGGTGAAAGAGGGCACCCCTGGAGGGTTCCATTAGAAATAGAGAAACCCTCCAACCTAAAGCCTAAGGAAAAAATCTTAGCATTTCGGTTTAAGTAGAGAGAAAGAATAGCTGAGCATAAAGGGCCCTCAATTCCAAACTTACCCAACACCCCCCTCAGGTGGCCCCAGTGCACCCTGTCAAATGCCTTTTCTGCATCTAGTGACAGGAGTACACTGGGGGTCCTTGAAAGCTCTGCCATCCCCACAAGGTCCACCATTTCTTTAGTACCATCCCTAGCCTGGCGGCCAGGTATAAACCCCACCTGATCTGCAGAGATTAGCCCAGGCAGGACTGTGTATAGTCTGATAGCTATCAATTTGGCATATAGTTTCAAATCGCAGTTCAGTAATAAAAATTGTCTGAAGTTGCCTCTGGTATCAGCCGGCTTGCCAGGCTTTGGGAGGGTCACTATAGTGGCATCAAGATTGGAGGGAGCAATTGACTGAGCGCCCTAAAAGAAGTTAAATGTGCTAAGCAAAAAAGGGGCAAGCACCTATGCCAAGGTCCATTAGGTAGGCCATCAAGACCCGGCACTGAATTAAATTTACTAAGACGGATTACCTGATGTATTTCTGCAATATTAAAGGGCAAATTAAGGTTAAGTTGTGAAGGGGAAATCCGGGGGAGGTTAACACTATCTAAGAATTCTTCAATATGTGAGGGGGAGGGTTGTGGCATAGAAGGATCATCTTTTATTTTATGTAGTGTCTTATAATAGTTAGCGAAGGAATTTGCAATTTCTGTGGGGTTCCTGATGAGGGCATCATTGGGACCTTTCAGAAATTCTATTTTAGATTTGATTCATTGTTGTTTCTTCATTTGTCTAGCTAAAAGTCTGCTAGCTCTGTCCCTCATCGCATAGAAGGATAGTTTCGATTTTTTAAGATCATGCTCATGTTGGCCGATTAAATGGGAACGCAGTCTAAATCTAAGATCACAGATCTAGTTTGAAATTTTTGCTGTGGGGGACTTTTTATTTGCCTCCTCTAGTTTTTGAATTTGAACGATGAGATCAGACCACTCTTTATCGCTCATTTTCTTCTGATAGGAAGCTATTTTTATAAGTTGACCCCAAATCACATATTTGTGCGGAGACCACAATGTCTCCTCATTTACCTCACCATTGTCATTTTCCAGGAAGTAATCTGTTAGAGTTTTTGTAATCTCAGAGATTATCCCATGATTTAATAATAGCTGGAGGTTCAGTCTCCAGCATGGGGAGCAATTCAGAGAGTACTGATCAGAAACCTCCAGGGAAATTGGGGCATGGTCGGACCAAGTAATTGGTACTATAAAAGCAGATATACAGTTAGTGACAGAGCAACTATTTACCAAAAACATGTCAATTCTGCTATACGATTTGTGTCTAGGAGAAAAGAAAGTAAAATCTCTCTCTGAAGCATGAAGATATCTCCATATGTCATGGAGATGCAATTCAGAGATTAACGAACCCAAGTCCATCGTGCGGGGTGACTTTTTAGAGGAGGTATCCATCCCCGAAGAAGCCGGAATATTAAAGTCCTCGCAGATAATTTCAAAGCCCTTTGCTATCTCTTTGACTTTTCTGTCCTATTATCATGACTTAATAGTCTACCTTGTTTGCTGCTTACTAGGGGTTCGATTCATCTAGGTATTTTTGCCAATTTTCTATCATAAAATGCTTTTAAATGTGACATCTTTTTTTGCAACTCTAAGGTCACATTCAAAATCAAGAGTAGAACAGTAAGAGGAAAAGCATAACAGAAACATGTGCACCACATCTGTATTTTTCACCCAATAATGATTTTGGCTTACACATACTGATGGAAAATACTGACCAAATACTCATCTTGTGAATGTGTTCTAAGTTGCACAAAACTTTTGCAAATTTTGGCATTTTTATATCAATTGCTGCAAGATTGTCCAAAGTGGGTGGATCTAGGACAGGGGTGGCAAAACCCTACTATCTAATTCAGCAAAAGTTATGCTACTTTGCTTTCATGAATTCCTCCAGAAAAGTGCTTCAGTTCCTGACTAGAATAAAACTTCTGTTGGAGGAGCACATCAGTTGTAAATTGCACCTTATTCTCTAAGTAGCGTGCACCTCTTAACCCTTTGATGCCAGAGCCTGTTTTCATCTCCCTGACCAAGCCAATTTTTTTAACTCTGACTAGTGTCACTTTACGTGATAATAACTCTGGAATGCTTCAAAGTGTCTAGGTGATTCTCAGGTTTTTTGTGACATATTGTACTTCATGTTAGTGGTAAACTTACGTCGATATTTTTTATGTTTATTTGTGAAACTATCAGAATTTAAACCAGATAACTATATCACACAAAATAGTGAATAAATAACATTTACCACATGTCTACTTACATTAGCATAATTTCTTACATTTTTTTTAAGAAGTTAAAAGAATTTAAAGTTTATCAGCAGATTCTCATTTTTCATACAAAATTCACAAAACTCATTGTTTTATGGACCATATCACATTTGAAGTGATTTATGTGTCAGAAAATACCCAAAATTGTCACCGTTTTAAAAGCTGCATCCCTCAAAGTGCTTAAAACCACATTCAAGAAGTTTATTAACCCTCCAGGTGCTTCAAAGGAATTAAAGCAATATGTAAGGAAAAATGGAAATTTGACTTTTTCCCACAAAAATGTTACTTTAGACTAAAATGTAGCATTTTCACATGAGTAACAGGAGAAAATGGACAAAAAGTATATTGTGCATTTTCTCCTGAGTACACAGATACCCCATATATGGGGGAAAGCTACTGTCTGGGCACAAGGGAAGGGACACCATTTTGACTGGAATAAATTGTGGATGCCATGTCACATTTGAAGATCCCATGACATGCCAAAACCGCAGAAACCACCACAAGTGACTACACCTCTAGAGGAATTCATCTAGGGGAGTAGTGAGTATTTTTAACCCTCAGATGATTCATAAACTATAGAACTTTGGGTTGAGTAAATTAAATATTACAGTTTTTTCCACTAAAATGTTGCTTTGTCCCAAAGTTCTAATTTTCAAAAGGGGTGACAGGAGAAGATGAATAGTACAATTTATTAAGCAATTTCTCCTGAGTATACCAATATGCCAGAAGTGGTCAAAACCACATTTGAGGCACAATGCAATGCTCAAAATTGAAGGCGTGCCATATTGATTTGCAGGTTTTGCTGCTATGGTTTACGGGTGCCATGTTACATTGACAGGTCCGCTGAGCTCCCAAAACATCAGAATTATCCCATAAGTGTCCCTATTTTACAAATTATACCTCTCAATCATTTCATCTTGATCATATTAACACAACAGGTGGGTCACAAAATTTTATACAATTGGGTGGTGAAGGAAAAATAATTACATTTTTACCACAAAAAATTGTTTTAGTCCCAGATTTTACATTATTACAAGGGGAAATGAGTAAACATGGCACCAAAATTTGTCACACAATTTCAGATGAATGTGGCAATACCCCATATGTGGATGAAAAGTGTCTGTTTAGCCAAACTCAGGAGGAAGGAAGCTGAGGAAGCCACACTCCGTGATGATACACATGGGGTGCTTTCCTCCACACAATATGTTGTGACCAAGTTACTTTCATTTGACTCACTTACCAACAGGACTTATACTGCTTTGCTGTCCTGGGATCCTCTTGTCTCCCTATGGTATTTTGCTTCATCTTTTACATTGGGATGCCACAAGATTTCCTTTTGTTCCCCTTTAATATTTCTTTGGGGTTCATGTAATATGTACTACTTTGCATTTGTTCATAGTTAAAGTGCTAGATCTTATATTACATTGTCTGTTTTATTGCTTGCAGATTTATTTTCTCAGGACAGTTTGATTGCATTTTACTTATAATATATACCGCCGCTAGACGCAGTGGTGGAGTCTGGATGGTCCTTGCATGATCCTTCAGTTGTCATATATTCCAGCCTCTGGGCTTTTTTAATTGTTTTCATATGTGTTTTTGTCATTCTTGCATATTTGTACTTTAATAAATTTATTTCATTTTGCATATCTTGGTGATTCTTGCCATTATTACACTGCTTTTTCTCCAAGTTGTTTTTACTCAGGAGGGACGGAGCGCTATTTGACTCTTGGAGAACAAATTCCCTAGAATAGTTTGCAGATGCCATATACAGAGCATCTATGTGCTAGAAGAGCAAAATCCCCCTTAAGTGACCCCATTTTGGAAATTGCACTCTTCTGGGAATTTATCTACAGGTGTAATGATGATTTTCCAGTGTTTTCCAGAAACAGGCAGCAATGAATATTTCTTACTGAAAATTGCAAATCTGCCATTGTAGTACCCAGAACGTTGTAGTGCCGAGTACATTGTGCCCATACATTGTGTCCAGCTCTTGTTTTATAGACACGCACCCCGCAAATTAAGCGGGCTCTCATAGTTACAGAAATGCCAAACATATGGACGCTAAATGTGGTTTAAGCACACTATGGGACTCAAGAGGAGGGGGCATTATGATTTGGGAGCACAGAATTCGCTAGATTTTATTTTTTTGGGGGGAACATAGCATTTTTCCAGAGTCTTTGTGCTACCAGTACCGTAGAAGCCCCCCTATATTTCAATTGCCAGATGACAAACCTAAGTGGGTACTTGTATTTTTTTTGTGGATGGAGTTGAAGCTTTTACTGGGAACATTTTGTCTAACATTTTGGGTTATATTTATCCTGTGCTCTACGCTGAGCACTTACATTGAGGTTTTCATTTAAATCTCTGAATGACGTGATTCAGATGAAACTCCACCAGGGATCTATTCACTATAATGAGACAGCAGAGTTACTCTCGACTCTGTCTGGCCTTTGTTCAGTGGTCTCCTTCTTTTCAAAGGTGCACAAAACTGTGGCCGACCTCTCTTTTATGCACGCCTAAAAAGAAAAGCAACACCGAATCATAGGTCCGACAACATCCAAAATGCCTCATTTTAGGGAATTTTCAGTCAGGAGTTCCATCTGAATCACAGATTTACATGGAAATCCTGATGTAAGCTCTTTGTGTAGAGAACAGAATAAATATGTGTGAAGCCTTACTGTGATCTTTGGGAGGCAGAATGAACAAATGAACAGCAGGTCAAAGATTAGTTGTATTTATATTTTATGCCTCCTGTTATATAAGTGATTAGACCACTTTACTATCCGGGTCGGTGCGATTACAGCGATACCAGCTTTATATCGTTTTTTATGTTTGGCTGCTTTCACCCACTAAAAAAATGCTTTTATGCAAAAAATCAATTTTTTGAAAGCTATAATTTTTTGGTATTTCTGCTGCCAGAGATGTGCAAGGGCTTGATTTTTGTGGTATGAGTTGATGTTTTTTATTTTTACCATTATAAGACACATAATATTTTTGATCGCTTTCTATTCAGATTTTTGGATGGCAGAATGAACAAAAATCAGGATTTTTTTATGTTGTTCATTTGTGGTAAAATTGATAAGGCACTAGGCAGCTTTATTCTTCGTGTCAGAACAATTACAGCTATTCCACTTTTATATCATTTGGTTAATGTATTGCCTTTTTTACATAATAAAAAATATTTTATAGAAAAAAATATATTTTTACATCACTTTATTGAGAGAAATATAACCTTTTTATTTCTCTGCTGATGGAGCTGTATGATGTTTTCAGTTATACAAGTTTTATTTACATTTGTCTTTTTGATCATGTTTTATTACACTTTTTGTTCAGCGGTATTGTGAAAAAACACTTTTTTGTCACTTTTTTTACCGTGTTCGCTGAAAGTGTTAAGTAGTATGACCGTTTTATGGTTGGGGTCATTTTTCGGACACAGCAAAATCATATATGTGTATTTTTTTAATATTTTTGTTTTTACATAAATATACTGTATATATTGGTTTAATTTTTTTTTTCATTTTTTATTTTGTGATATTTTTTTTTTAAAAAAAAAAGGTTTAACCCCTTAGTGGCCAGGCTAATATTTTTTAAATCTGACCAGTGTCATTTTATACGGTAATAACTCTGGAATGCTTCAACATATCCCATTGATTTGAACCCCTTCATGACCAGAGCTTTTTTCAATTTTTCGCTTTCATTTTTCGCTCCCCTTCTTTCCAGAGCCATAACTTTTTTTACTTTTCTGTCAATATGGCCATGTGAGGGCTTATGTTTTGTGGGACGAGTATTACTTTTGAACGACATCATTGGTTTTAGCATATCGTGTACTCAAAAACGGGAAAAAAATTCCAAGTGCGGTGAAATTGCAAAAAAAGTGCAATCCCACACTTGTTTTTTGCTTGGCTTTTTTGCTAGGTTCACTAAATGCTGAAACTGACCTACGATTATGATTCTCCAGGTCATTACGAATTCATAGACCCAAACATGTCTATGATCTCTTTTATCTAAGTGGTGAAAAAAAATTCCAAAGTTTGCTAAAAAAAAAAGTGAAATTTTCCGAGAGCTGCAGCGTCTCCATTTTTCGTGATCTGGGGTCGGATGAAGGCTTATTTTTTGCGTGCCAGGCTGATGTTTTTAATGATACCACTTTCGTGCAAGTTCGTTCTTTTGATCACCCGTTATTGAATTTTAATGCAATGTAGCGGCGACCAGAAAAACGTAATTCTGGCGTTTTGAATTTTTTTTCTTGTTATGCCGTTTAGCGATCGGGTTAATCCTTTTTTTTATTGATAGATCATGTGATTCTGAATGCGGCGATACCAAACATGTGTATGTGAATTTTTTATTGTTTTATTTTGATTGGGGCGAAAGGGGGGGTGATTTGAACTTTTAGTGTTTTATATTGTTTTAATTTTTAAACACTTTTTTTTCTTTTTACTTTAGGCATGCTTTAATGGCCTCCATAGGAGGCTAGAAGCATGCCACACTTGATAGGCTCTGCTACATATGGGCTATGAGCAGATCGCCCATATGTAGCAGATTTACAGCATTGCTATGAGCGCTGACCACCGGGCAGCGCTCATAGCAATGTGCCTGCAACAACCATAGAGGTCTCTATGAGACCTCTGGTTGTCCAGGCAACGCGTCTTTGACCCCCGATCACGTGACGGGGGTCAGCGATGCGCTCACTTCTGGCCCGGTGGCCGGAATCGCCAGTTAAATGCTCGCTGTCAGTGCTTGACAGCGGGATTTAACTAGTTAATAGGCGCAAGCGGATCGCGATTCTGCTCGTGCCTTTTGCGGTTACATGTCAGTTGTAACAGCTGACATGTCGCGGCTTTAAGGTGGGCTCACCGCTGGAGCCCACCACAAAGCAGGGGACTCTGACCGCTGATGTACTATCCCATCAGCGGTCAGAAAGGGGTTATGATTGTTTTTTCATGACACATTGAATTTTCTGATAATGGTAAATTTATGTCGATATTTTCAGCATTTAAATATAAAAATATCAAAAAATGTACAAAAATTTCAACAAATTTGCAATTTTGCTGTAGTCATTATTGACAGCAGTATTTAAGGGTTAAACAATTATAGCCTGTGCCAACACTGATCGTGGCTGATGCAGCAAGTTGTCAGCTATAGTGTACAGCTGATAGCTTCAGGATTATCACCCGTCGGGAGATGCTAGTCTCTTATATCGCAGGTCAGTAAAAAGATGTATTGGTGGTCACTGAGGGGTTAAAAATATGTTTTTATCTTTTTTAACTATTTTACTTAATCCCTGTATGGGACTTTAATTTTTTTTTATTTCTCTGATCACTGGTTTCATGCACTGCAATACACATGTATTGCAATACATGAGAGCTGTCGGTTTTACACTGACAGATCACCTGTTAGGCCTTGCTGCTGGCTGAGTCTAACAGGCCTCCATAGCTGTCAAACCCCAAGGTCATAAATTGACCTCTAGCTGCCAAGACAACCTTTGGCTCCCCCGTGATCACGTCACGGGGGTACCAAAGGGGTCAAAGAAGAGAAGGAGCTGTCTGCCTCTCACAAACTTCTAAAAGTCGTAATAGCTATTAATCGTGGCATCTAGAAGAAGACTGAGATAACATCATCAAGACCTGAGCCAATTAGGTCCCAATGATGACACCGGTCAGAGTTATCACTCTGCACTGGAATCCCAGCTCTTGAAGGACTCTAGGAGTAAAGGGCGCTGCAAGACCGTCTATTGTAGGGAAATGTCGGCAATAGTAAAGGGGTTAATGAATTAGGTACATCTAACTCCAGTGCTCTCATTCAGTAAGACTGGCATCTGAAACACTGGTCTGGTCTTAATTAATGGTGCCCTAAATGTAAACTAAAAAAATATTGGTAAATTTGTATTCTTCTTTTTGATGGCAACAGACATATGTCCAACCCCAATCTCTTCTGGTGGCCATCTGTTTTAGCAGCCTACCAAAAAAACTCTGATACAATACATATTAAAGAAATAGGGGGACAAGATCATCTATTTTAACCATAAAATCAAAGTCCTCACAGTAAAACCACCACTGGATGCTGTCACCAGAAAAAACACTGTTAACCTGCAGATATGGAGGCACTTAGCTGAACACTGCCGAGAGAAATTTAACTTTATTCCCCTCGGCAGCTTTCCAGATTCAGTCATGGGGCGGCGCAGCTTCAGTCATCACTCTGAGTATACAGAGCGGTGACTGTGACTTCGCACCCAGCCCTGACCGACAGCCGGTCCCAATGCAGAACCAGTGTCAGTCAGGGCCTAGGTGCCGTTACTTACTCTGAGCCATGACTGAAACAATGCTGGAAACTATAACTGAAACCGGAACGCTGCCGGGAAAAATAATGTAAATTTTCTCCCTGCAGAGTTCATACTAAGTGCCGATGTCGGGCAGGTTAATTACGCTTTTAACCTGCAGATTATCCCCATAGCTGCAGGTTAATAACGTTTTTTTCTGGTGACAGGTTCCCTTTAACTGTGCATTATGATAACAGAGACTGAAGTGGTAGAAATTAGGGCATTAGATAATCTCATGTATGATTTTGGTACAAAAATAAATTAAGTGGAAGGATGATGGATCTCATCACAGTGTGCAGTATCATGTATTACACAGCTAGTGAAGCTGATATTCCTAGAGTAGATTGTCAGTGCTCAGGTATGACAACATTTTTTCATGACCAGCTGGAGTCTTACAAAATAGAACATCATATCTAGGAATAAAGTCTGAGTTACATATCCTCAGTGCCATAAATAATACCAGTAATAATTCTTTATTCTCTACAACACTTATAGTACCAATAATAGTCACAACAAAACATGGTGTCCTACGAGTCAAGTATGACAGAAGTAGCTCTAATAGCCCTGAAAAAAGATAATGGTTTACAAACGCAAACAAAAAAAATACAAGGTGACAAAAATAAATCAATAGAATACATAAAATAAGGTCCGAGTTATTTATTTATCAGGATTTAATATGTAACTCATACAAATCTCATGGCGGTTTCACGTGGAGGCGCTATGACGAGGAGTTCTGCAGGTGGCTAGCCCTGCAACCAGATCTAAGACAGGGAGTAAAAGCGACAGATGTCTGGCTACGACTAATGCTTTCACAAAAACATCTCCCCTTTTCATCAACGGCCACTAGTTTCTCAACAGCCACGGGCCAGAACTCAGTGGTTGTATGGAGACCAGGGGCCTGCCTGTTATATAATGAAGGAAACTGCTGCTTCCAGGTGTCATGTAGATATAGACATGACTACTCAGCTTGCGGAAGCAGACACCCTGCATCAAGGTGTACCTGCCAAGCAAACAAAACTGTTACGAGGCATGACCCCGGTGAGCGTAACTGCCATGAGCCCCTGGCTAAGCTTTTATCCCAATAAAGAAGCTACCCAGCAGCTATATTACGATTTTAAATACGGCTTTTTTATCCACTTCAAATATAGTCAAATACCAACATCTGCAAATAATCTAAAATCAGCGCCCGAATTCCCCGAGATTTTACATCAGAAAATCAAAAACGAGGTAGAACTAGGAAGGATGGCGGGCCCATTTAGGACATTCCCATTCAGGGATTTCAGACTACTCGTCATTAGGTATTGTGCCCAAAAAAAACCTGGAAAATACCGGCTGATACATCACCTTTCCTACCCAAAAGGCGATTCGGTTAATGACGCTATACCCCCAGAAGAAACGTCCGTAACCTACGCTTCGTTTGACAGAGCAGTTGAACTCGTGCACGCAGCGGCGCCTGGTGCTCTGCTGGCAAAATCCGACATAGTCAGCTTACCGCCTACTGCGCGTGCACCCTAAATGCTTCCATTTGTTGGGTTGTAGGATGGACAAGCTGTTTTATTTCGGCATGTGCCTACCGATGGGCTGCTCCATTTCATGTCACTATTTTGAGCTTTTCAGTACCTTCCTAGACTGGGTAGTATGATATGAAACAGGCAACAATTCACTACCTCAATGACTTTTTGTTCGTCGGACCTAGGGGACTCTAAACTCTGTTCCATCCTTCTCCAAAAGTTTAAGTTTATATCTCGGCGATTCAGAATACCACTATCACCGGGAAAAAACAATCGGCCCGTGCAATGTGCTACCTTTCCTCGGCATCGAAATAGATACCCACGCAATGGTTTTTAGCTTACCAGTGGATAAATTGCAAAAAACACTGCAAATGGTAGAAAGTTTCCACGAAGCTAAAAAAGTCACCCTTCAGCAGATGCAGTCTTTGCTAGGTTTGCTCAACTTTGCTTGCCGTGTAATGCCAGTGGGCAGAGCTTTTAAACACTGATTATCGCTGGCAATGAAGGGCATTGCTCAGCCAGGACACAGAATTAGACTCAACTGCTCCCTGAAGGCGGATTGTTGGTCTGGAGGACATTCTAAGAATCCTACAATGGACATACATGCGTCATAGCGCAGGAGATGCCAAGCAAGGATTTGGGCCTAGCAATAGGGAGAAATATCACATACAGTTTTGTTGCAATCTACAAGGACCAATGGTGCAAAGGCCGCTGGACAGACTTATGAACCACGGCCACCTGGGGTCGCAACCCAGCACTGTTAGAAATTTTTTCGATAGTAACATCAGTCGACCTTTGGGGTACCCAATTAAAAAATGCGAACATCAGATTTTTAACCAAACACCCGGGAATCGCAAAAAGCTTAAACATGTCCTCTTCTTCCTTGCCAGTCTTCGCGCTGTTGCGCCACCTAGCACTATTATGCATTATTGTGACATCCGTCTGGTGCGAGTCTGAGATGCAAGTAAGTCAGTACCCCAAGAAACCCCAAGACCCTTTACCCCTATACAGGGATCTGGAATTACAGCGGAGCCCAAGGGGTAGCTGCCTATGAGAGCAGCAGACCGGAGCAGGACGGTCGCCAGGAAGGGATTAATAAACGGGACCGAAAGCGTAGTCAGGAGTCCAAGTCAAAACCGGGCAGGCAGCAGAGGTACAAAATCGGCAAGCTGAAGGGTCAAAAATCCAAGCCAAGGTCAGTCAAAAACTGGGATAGCAGCAGAGGTACAAAATCGGCAGGCTGTAGAAGGGTCAGAAATCCAGGTTAAAGTCAGAGTCAAAATATCAATTTAAACACTAGCATACTGGGGAAACCAAGGCTATATCTGGCGGCCTGCAGGACAGGCTCCAAAGCTTTTGAAAGATATTGCTATCCTTCACAGGCTCACAGCCTGATGACCTAATCTGGACTGCCCCCAGAACCAGGCCAGATGGCGATGCACCAACCCCTTCACCTCTGACGGAAGAGCGAAGTCTGCGCCCACCAGATGCCTGCGCAGAGGCCCCTTCTCTGTCACCACCATCACCCACAGGAGAAACACAGCGATGCCCAACGACAGAGGCATGCGTCAAAGGAGCGGGACCACATGAGGACATAGCCCTCCTATCGCCTGCACCACCAGTTGAAGGAGTCTGGCGCCTCCCAGCAACCAAGGAAAGAGCACCAGCCCCCGAGTCCGATGACGATGTGACAGTCCAGCGCCTCCCAGTGACTGAGGCAGGAACACCAGCCCCTGAGTCCGACGGCGACGTGACACTTAGACACAACATCTGGTGCTGTGCCAGAGTTATGTCTAATGTAGATGATACGATTGTTAACTCTCTGTTATCTTCCAATTGGCAGGCATTCAAAGTCTTCCTCCCCAACGCACAGCCATCGGGCCTACAGTGTCCTCCTTCCCTTTGGGACACGGTGGCCAATCACTGATGCTCTTAATGCGTGCTTGAGTGACACCGGGTACCTGGCAGTTTTATGGTAAGGCATGGGAAGAATGGTGCTGGTTAATTAAAGGAAGACCAGTCGATATGTGTGATCGGGTGAGATGCGACGTGTTGGTAGAACTCTTGAATTGGCTTCAGTGTAGAGGCACTTCGGGTGCATTAGCGCAACGGCATTTATCGGGAATAGCCTTTTAATTTCAGCTTATGGGATGGGCAGACCTAACTAAATATTTTTTCAGCAAGCAAGTAGTTAAAGGCTGGAAAAGGCTCCAACCTAGTCAGGATTGTCGTTGCCCCGTTTCTTTATGTCTGTTGCATGATATTATCGCAATTTCAACAACAGTGTGCAAGTCACATCATGAGTCAACCCTATTATCTACAGCATTCACAATCACATTCTTCAGGGCGCTTCGGATTAGCGAACTGGTGCCGCAGTGAAAAACAGCATCAGTAGGCGGTTTAATCAACGAAGATATTGTCATTTGCAGCGACGCCCTGTGCATTAGGGTGCAGAAGTCAAAATGCGATCCCACTGGTAGAGGGATGTGGGTCTTGGTCAAGGCGTCAGATGGCCCTATATGCCCAGTAAAAATAGTCAGACGATATACGGTTATAAGACACGCTGGTCGATTCTTCCTCACACACACCGACGGGTTCCCCCTTACTAAAGCTCCATTTAACTCAATCTTTAAACAGTGCTTAGAGGCAGTCACCATTAATCCAAAGGAATATGGGACACATTCCTTCCCAATAGGAGTGGCCAACAATGCAGCTAGGGCCGGTGTATCGGAAGTCGAAGTGCAGAGACTAGGTTGTTGGAAATCCACATGTTTTGACAGATATATAAGACCAGACCTGCTCTAACACATGTTGTCTCGTACAGGCGGCTGTAAGCCCACAGTTTGGGTAGTAGGACTTTCTTTTGTCTATTGGGGGTGCAAAAGGACCAAACTACGCCCGGGTAGAAAAAATTTTGGCTTCCAGAAACTGGATGTCAACTGGAGAGGCTCCGGTGGCACCAGATCTTCCGGAAATGGTAAACATCGTTAAGACAGCCAAAGGGCTGGTGATACTAGTACTACATGCCGGTGGTAATGATTTGGGCAAGAAAAAAGGTGCTGAGCTTTACAGAGTGATGTCAACAGACATAGAACGTTTTGCCTGCTTATTACCGGATACCGGATATGGTGGTGGTGTGGTCGCAGATAATACCATGAGTGGTCTGGCATGGTGCTAAGGGTGCAAAAGCCATTGAAAAATCAAGAAAAAAATCAACACGAAAATGGCGAAATTTGTGAAAGAAAACTACGGCATCGTGGTTCACCACAACGAGCTAGAAGAAGACAACTCAGATTTACGGAGACCGGCCGGTTTGCAGGATGGCATTGAACAGGCCCCAATGATTTTGTGTGGGGGTCAGAGTCCTGTGTAGGTCATACACATGATCCTCTGTGGCAGTAGTGTAGAGGGGGGTAAAGGTTCGTAACCTCTCATCGGCTTGCTCACCCAGTGATCAGTGACGGGGCATTCAGCGATGAGTCCATTGCAAATTGTACTTGTCTCTCTTTGATTATCAAAATTAATAAACTGTGACCAACCTGTTCAACCCATCCAGGCCTGTTGTTTTTTATTTCGGGATTGGTGGGAGGCGGAAGGCATCGTTTGCGTCACACGGTTCTCTGCAGTCTGGCAGGCACGGTAATGTATAGGGAATGTGCCACTGACTGCGGAGCCCGTAGGAGAAAGCTAGAAGGAAAATTCTGTTCAGTGCCCATTTCCCCCTCCCACTACTCCCCAGGTGATGCCATAATTGGGACGCCCAACTGACCAACAGGAAGAAAGAGGAAAGGGCATTCAGCCACATCCTCAGGGGTTAAATCCAGGTGCCTGGGGCCTGAGACTTCCTCTTTCTCCCTGGCTGACCCTTGACCTCAGTCCAGAGCCTCTCACCTAGCCAAATCAATTCTCATACTTTGCCCTGACGAGGGCCAATAGCCCAAAACACCATGTCTGCAAATTGAGATTCTGATTTGGCTTTTATCCTAAGTCATATTACAAGACTCGTTAAAGGGTTGATTGTGAATTGTAGGATCGCTACTACCAACACGTGGCACTATAGAGTTCAAGTCCTCTATCTCTGAAGAGGCAATTGTCATATTAATATAAGGTAGTAACTCTGCAAGTTACCGTATATACTCGCGTATAAGCCGAGATTTTCAGCCCATTTTTTGGGCTGAAAGTCCCCCTCTTGGCTTACACGTGAGTCATATACCGGGGGTCGGCCGGGGAGGGGGAGCGGGGGGTGTCGGAGATCATACTCACCTCTCCTGGCATGTCTCTTGCAGCCCACCGTGCTTATTCCATCTTCTCGTCGCTGTTCTTCATGCTTTCAGCGGTCACGTGGTGCCGCTCATTACATATGCGCCTTTCAGGAAGAACAGCGCCGAGAAGATGGAATAAGCACGGGGGGCTGCAAGAGACATGCCAGGAGAGGTGAGTATAATGGAGGGAGCCATATTCACCTGTCCCCCGTTCCACCGCTGCGCGTCGCTCTGCTGTCTTGCTTCCTCTGGCAGTGACGTTCAGGTCAGAGGGCGCCATGACGTAGTTAGCAGGCACCCTCTGCCTGAACAGTCACTGCAGAGACGGAAACGCTGAGGAGCAGCAGCTGCAGCAGCGACAAGGTGAGTATATAGTTTTTTTTTTTTCTTTTAATTGAGGCAGCGGCAGCAGCATTGTAAGGGGCCACTAATCACCGTGCAGCATTACAAGTGGCCACTAATCACTGTGCAGCATTATAAGTGGCCACCAGTCACTGTGCAGCATTACAAGGGGCCACTAATCACTGTGCAGCATTATAAGGGGCCACTCACCGTGCAGCATTATAAGGGGCCACTAATCACTGTGCAGCATTATAAGGGGCCACTCACCGTGCAGCATTATAAGGGGCCACTAACCACTTTGCAGCATTATAAGGGGCCACCAATCACTGTGCAGCATTATATGGGGCATATGTTATTATGGAGCATGTTATAGGGCCACCATTATTCACTGTGCAGCATTATTAGGCATATTTTTGTATGGTGCATCTTATGGAAACCATCATGAACTTTATGGAGCATTATATGGGGCAATCATGAACTTTATGGAGCATCTTATGGGGCCCATTTTATTTTTAAAATTTATCAGTAGCTTCAGCATTTTGCACCCTAGGCTTATACGCGAGTCAATAAGTTTTCCCAGTTTTTTTGTGACAAAATTAGGGAGGTCGACTTATACACGAGTGTATACGGTACATAAAAAAAAATACCATAAGACCAACTTCTCTGGTCTGATAATGTAAGAAGCAATATTCAGCTGAATATAGAAAGCAATTACACCAAGAAAAAAATAAACTTAAACAAGGCTCAAAAAAAGACAGTTAAATGTAAAATTCAGATCTGCAACAACTGAAAGCACAGAATAGATCCTAGCAGCTGAATGTTGTACAAGGGGAGGGGAAGGGGCAATTTAGACCCATTGGATTCACAGCCAACGATCATCTTGTTCTACCCTGAATCAAGCTCTGTCATGGAGCAGACTGGAGTGCTCTACCAAGACAAGTGTTGTTGTGTATGGCTAAATTGAAAAAGATAGCTGTCATCCAACCAAATGTGTGAGGGCCTTTACCATCCCTATCATCTGACATGGAGATGATAGAGACTAGAAATGTCAATGTGAAAGTGTCTAGATTCTGTAATTACCTAATATCTGCCTAAAGCCTTGCAGACACTATTCAAGACAAATTTTGGGGGTTTCTTGACTGATCACAGATAAGCTTCGTGATAAACCAAAATACCTAATTTGTAAAGTGCAGAGCAATTTTGGCTGCTACTAGATTTATTGAAGCTACTTAATTCCAAGAAGTAATAATTGTATAATGACATTGGCGGCCAGGTAGGCTTTCCAGTGTGTCAAGAGTAGGAGAAGAGGGTGGCATTGACAAACACAATAGGCAGCACTTTGAACACATTTTATAAGTGGTCATAAACTTGTAAATAACTCATGAAAGAATAAAGTTACCTTAAAACCAAGCACAACACTGTTTATCTAGTGAAATTCTCAAAAAGTTTCATGTGTCACATGACCATCTTCCCATTGGAAAAAATAAAGTTGAATCCAAAATGGCCAACTTCAAAATGGCCACCATGGTCACCACTCATTTTAAAAGTTGATATCACGAACCATTCCCACTTTACGTAGGTGTATCCATATAAATGGCCCACCCTGAATATAAAGTGAAAATATCAACAATCCAGAGATTTAATATCAATTATATATACCTCAAAAATTGCGCACGTTGTTAAAATTTTTCTATTTTTGCGTATTTATTTGTTATTGTTGTTGCTGTAGTCCAATATTATATACAACCCACTCTAATACAGTGGCCTGATACAAGTGGTCACATGCGCCAGCAAATTAACAAGTTTTTCTTGTCACTTTATTGTTTTGGAAAGAACCAAGGTGCATTTTTAAATATTTTTTATAGAATGGATACATTTTCATTTTTTTGAATGCCCGCTTTAATAGTTCAATTTATCAATAATATACCTCAAGAGCATACTGCATGCTTTCGCTGTATTTTTATTTCCTACTTTGCAATGTTGCATTTTCGGTTGTATTGCATTTTGTACAAAGTAGGAAGAAAAAGTTTTATAACTGTTTTAATAGTCGAATTTAGCAACTTACTTTTCAGGTATTTACCTATTAACATAATATTTAAGAGATATGAAAATTACATTCTTTTTGCAAAGTGGGGATAAATTAAGAAGAAAAAAGTGCAGCACGGTGGCTCAGTGGTTAGCGCTGCAGCCTTGCAGCGCTGGGGTCCTGGGTTCGAATTCCACCAAGGACAACATCTGCAAGGAGTTTGTATGTTCTCCCCGTGTTTGTGTGGGCTTCCTCCGGGTACTCCGGTTTCCTCCCACACTTCAAAGACATACTGATAGGGAATTTAGATTGTGAGCCCCCATCGGGGACAGTGATGAAAATGTGTGCAAACTGTAAAGCGCTGCGGAATATGTTAGCGATATATAAAAATAAAGATTATTATTATTATTAATCTTAACCCCTAAATAACTTTAGATGTATCCCAATCTAGGGCGCATAGATTCGTCCTGGCAATTTTGTGCGCACAGACTCACGATCGCTGCTGGGTGTTCAGCAATTAAGACAGCTGACACCCTGCTCTCACTGGCACTTATTTATGTTGATTACACATTGTCCAGGTCATCTTGTTTGTTGACCTGCAAAATAGAGAATGAACTATGCAGATTGATGAAATACTCAAACAATGAGAGTTAAACTCATTCCACCTCCCTCTTCCTGTGGATGGTGACCTAAGCCACAGATGTGGGTATAAGATGAGATATCTGTCATTTTGCAAAAAGAATCAAGTGACTTGACAGAACAACAGCCAGGACACCATAACACTCTACCAGGACAACATGGCCCCATCAAGAGGGACACAGATTTGACATTCTACAGGATGTCAGCTTAGGGGACTATGGACTCAGATGAAAGAATACAGATCTGCATCTTTGAGCATCACTGAACCCTTTGATATGTTTGGGGAAGCCAGGATTTGGACTCACTGGTCACCAGAGCCCCATGGATATGCTTGTCAAAGCCAGGATTAGGACCCCCCCAGCCACCTGTTTCTGTCGAGATGTTCGGACAAGCCAGGTTATGACCCTCTGGTCACCTGGCCTCGTACCTCAAAGGACTGACAGCTTCCTAAGCTTGTCATTACCTCTTCTCTCTGGGTGCCCTCCAAAAGTGGGGTACCACTGGTGGGGATAGTTGGCCCTTAAAGCCCCTGAGTCACAGCTGCTTTAATCACAGCAAGTCAGCAGAAGGGTCAGACTCTGTAATTTGCACCATTTTGGGTATTTTGTTCTATATGTTATTGTCTGTTTTGTGATTCACTAAAGTATTGCCACGCTGTTTTACCCTAACCCTGTTTTGTCAGGTGCTCAGTGTGATGAGCCCTGGTCCATGTGGTCTTGGGTCAGCAAACGAGAGCACCATCTGACTCTCCCCGAGTCTCCACAGGTATAGTTTGCAAAATGACATCACTTATAAAGGATTTCTGCTGTTCTGGCACCTCAGGACCGTTCCAGTAAAATCTGATCTCCATTCTGAGCTTTGCATTGGGCCTCAAAATTAATTTTCGACCACATATGGGGCATTGATGTACTCAGGAGAATTTGCACAACAAATTGTATGGTCCATTTTGCTCCTGTTCCCATAGTGTAAATGAAAAATTTGGTGCAAACCAGCCAAACCGAACAATCGTGGGAGAAGAGCCTTCATGAGAGAGGTAAAGAAGAGCTCCACAGATGCAGTAGGGAGATGGGAGAAAGTTCCACAAAGTCAACTATCACTGCAGCTCTCCACCAGTCGGGCCTTTATGGCAGAGTGGTCTGACAGAGGTCTCTCCTCAGTGCAAGACATATGAAAGCCCGCATAGCGTTTGCTAGAAACACATAAAGGACTCCCAGACTATGACAAATAAGATTCTCTGGTCTGATGAGATGAAGATAGAACTTTTTGGTAATAATTCTAAGTGGTATGTGTGGAGAAAACCAGGCACTGCTCATCACCTGCCCAATACAATCCCAACAGTGAAACATGGTGGTGGCAGCATCATACTATGAGGGTGTTTTTCAGCTGCAGGGACAGGATGACTGGCTGCAATTGAAGGAAACATGAATGCGGCCAAGTACAGAGATTTCCGGGATGAAAACCTCTTCCAGAATGCTCTGGACCTCAGACTTAGCCGAAGGTTCACCTGCCAACAAGACAATGACACTAAGCACACAGCTAAAATATCAAAGGAGTGGCTTCAGAACAACTCTGTGACTATTCTTGACTGGCTCAGCCAGAGCCCTGACCTAAACCCAATTGAGCATCTCTGGAGAGACTTGAAAATGGCTGTCCACCAACATTCAGCAACCTGACGGAACTGGAGAATATCTGCAAGGAAGAATGGCAGAGGATCCCCAAATCCAGGTGTCAAAAGCTTGTTGCATCTTTCCAAAGAAGAGTCATGGCTGTAATAGCTCAAAAAGGTGCTTCTACTCAATACTGAGCAAAGGGTCTGAATACTTATGACCATGTGATATTTCAGTTTTTATTTTTAATAAATTTGCAAAACTTTCTACATTTCTTGTTTTTTTTTAGTCAAGATGGGTTGCAGGGTCTACATTAATGAGAAAAAATGAACTTTTTTTAAATTTACCAAATGGGTGCAATGAAACAAAGAGTGAAAATTTTAAAGTGGTCTGAATATTTTCCATATCCACTGTATATACACCGATTCCAAAGCATGAAATATATACACTGCTCAAAAAATAAAGGAAACACTTAAACAACACAATGTAACTCCAAGTCAATCACACTTCTATGAAGTCAAACTATCTAGTTGTGAAGCAACACTGATCAATTTTTCCTGCTGTTGTGCAAATGAAACAGACAACAGGTAGAATTGAACGGTTCGTCAAACATACCTGAACCCCATTGAATTAAAAGGGAGGCAAATCCAAATGCATAGACAACACCTTAAGGAGGGGGGGCAAAAAGCTTACCAAACAACTCAAATTAGGGACAGACACCAGGAAAAGAGTCATCAATTGAACAAGAGTACAAATAGTTTATTTGCGCAGAATGGATGCATGGGACAGGGCTTGGACCAGAATTTCTAGCTGAAACATTGATCACTAACAGGTTGGTGAGTGACAGGTGGAAGCCTGGTGCTCTGAGAGCCCTGTCAAATTCAGGCAACACATATAAATGAGACCCATCTTGGTGTCCAAACATTTCCAAAAAATATGGGCAGACAACAGGAAAAGTGGGATCAATTTACCCACAGTAGAAATTTGATAAAGGCACAGCAGCAGTCAGCCATGGGCCATTCATGAGGTATCAGGGTCTGGGCCAGCATTTAGAACTTTGAATTTAAGTTTCAATTAAGACGAGATGGGTGAGGAACCGGTGTAAGCCTATTTTGCTGGGAGCCCTGATACCTCATGCAACAGCTGAAACTGGATTTTTGCTCAGCCACACTCAGGTGGCAGAAATATCATTTTGGTAGACTACAAATGTTATAAAAATGTAAGGATAGTAACACAGGTATTTGACTGATCAATTCACCCACTGAAGAAATTTTAGAATGGCACAGCAGCACTCAGCCATGGACCATGCATGAGGTAGCAGGGTCTGGACCAGCATTTACAGCTTTGAATTGAAGTTTCAATTAAGATGGGGTAGGTGAGGGACCAGTGTAAGCCTTCTTTGCTGGGTGCCCTGATACCTCATGCAACAGCTCAAACTGGATTTTTGCTCAGCCACACTGAGGTGGCACAAATATCAGTTTGGTAGACTACATAGGTTATAAAAATGTAAGGATAGTAACACAGGTATTTGACTGATCAATTCACCCACAGTAGAAATTTTAGAATGGCACAGCAGCACTCAGCCATGGACCATGCATGAGGTAGCAGGGTCTGGACTAGCATTTACAGCTTTGAATTGAAGTTTCAATTAAGATGAGGTGGGTGAGGCACCAGTGTAAGCCTTCTTTGCTGGGAGCCCTGATACCTTATGCAACAGCTGAAACTGGATTTTTGGTCAGCCACACTCCGGTTACACAAATCAGTTTGGTAGACCACTAATGTTATAAAAATTTAAGGATAGCAACACAGGTAGCTGACAAAGTAAGTGCAGGCCTGCAGGTCTGGGAGCCCTACTGCTACAGGCAATGCACATGAAGGAGACCCAAGTTGAATTAAAAATATTATTGCCACCACACCACTAAACTGGCATCAATTTCCCCAGAGTAGAAATAATACAATGGGCCTTTGACACCCATTCAACTACAGGCAACCCACTAGATGGAGACACAAGTTTGAGTCTCCACATTTCCAAAAATTATTGTCACACACCACTAAAGTGGCATCAATTTCCCCAGAGTAGAAATAGTATAATGGGCCTCTGGCATCTCTTCAACTTCAGGCAACCCACAAGATAGAGACCTGACTTGGTGTCTGCACATTTCAAAACATTGTTTGTATCATCAGCAGCAGTAGCAACTCCAGGCCCAGAAACCAAGGTGTCACAGACTTCAAAAACACAAGATCAAGGCATCACACTAAAAACAACACCATCTCTTTGTCTGCACAGTATGCAACTGGGGTACAAAAGTAATTGGAGAATAATTGGATTACTTGTTTATTTTGAAGAAAGTAAGGCGATCTAAACTTTCAGGGGACAGCCGGATGCGCTTATCCGTCAGGATACCATCAGCAGCACTGAATACATGTTCTGAGAGCACTGGCTGCCAGGCATGACAAAACCTCCAAGGCATGACAGACGAGCTCAGGCCACTCTTCGATTTTTGAAGAACAAAATGCAAAAGGGTCCAAACTCCCCCTGATGACATTGATGTTAAGCTTGAAATACTAAGCATCATCCTCTCCAGTCATTCACAACATGTCAGACTTGTACTCTGTTCTGCTGGCGCACAGGCTAATGTAAAAAATGTGTGAAACAACTCACAGAAATTGCTTATGCCACTTACATTCCTGCTGCTAATGTTTTTGCGTTGACTCAACGTCAACTATAACTGCAATGGACACCGTGTGCCTCACTGCTGTCTTGCGGAAAATAACTCTTAAGATTGTCTACCAGCATGTTTCGACACTCCAGCATGAGCACGTCCATTTCAAAGGAGGAAAGAATCTGGCAAATTTTACTCTTGCATTGTGGATCTAACAGAGTGACAGTAGTCAACTTTATTTATAATCCTAACAATACGGGCATCATGTTGCAGGTAGTGCAGCAAGAAGGCGCTCATGTGTCAGGCACTTCCATGAAATTCAAGTCCATGGTGTGTTGGTGGTGGGGTAACATTCAAGCTTGCTTCCTCCATCCCCTCCCGCCAACCACGGACAACAGAGAGGGAATCATTATTTTCTTCATCTCCTGACTGCTCCATTACCTCTTCCTCTTTGTCCTCCTCCATTTGTTCCCTGGCTCCTGCACCTTCACTAACAGTTTGCCTGGTACCATGAGCCCCCCTCACTCGCTGATGATGGCATCGTCAGCGCTACAAATCTTAGTAGCCATTTCAAAACTGTGCAGAAGAGTGCAGAGGGCCTTCATCTGTGCTCACTCCACAAGCGTGATTTGCACAATGTCCGTACTGAATTGGCCCAGGCTATGCAGGCTATGCAAAAGGACATACAGCACCAGGGCTCATGCTGGTGTAAAAAATGTTTTGTCAAAACCGCTTGGCCTGCTACAGGTCACACCATCTTTTGTTCCAAAAATTGACTATTGTCATCCATACAGTTAAATGTGCTTTGTGCAAAATTACAGTGGTCTGAAATAAAAAATAAAATGCTTGGTGTGCTACAGGTGACCACATTTTTTATTAACAAAATTTAGTTTTAATTTGTCAAGGAAACTTGGTTTCCAGAGACCTAGCAATTACAAAATGTGTAAGGTGTGCAGTAAGGGATGGGCAATTGTAAGTGCTGATGATAGTGCATGCAGACGGTGATGTTATGGGGCACATGTGACTGAGCTTATTGCTGGAGCACAAGCAACATGCCCATCCAAGACACATAGCTTTCTGACCAATTTTGCAGGGAGCCACGGGACATCATTTCTGAAGCCATACCAATCCAAACAGGTGGTCGGTTGGACAGCAGATGATGCTTCCTGCATGTTTGCCAGCACCATCCAGTCTTTCACACTGTACAGTCTCACCTCATAGTTACATAGTTAGATAGGTTGAAAAAAGACATAGGTCCATCAAGTTCAACCTTTCTTCACCAATTGTCATTTCGTCACTAATTTAACTATAACCAGCAATGTTACGTGCATCAAGGAAATTGTCCAGCCCATTTTTTAAAAGCTGATATTGTCTCTGCCATTACTACCTCTTGTGACAGGGCATTCCGCAGTCTGACTGCTTTAAATGTAAAGAACCCTTTCCTATTTAGCTGCTGGAAACGCCTTTATTCCACCCGTAATGAGTGTCCCCTATTCCTTAGCATGGTCTTTGAAAGGAATAAGTCATGTGCCAGTGTTTTGTACTGGCCACACATATATTTAGGCATGTAAATGAGATGTCTTCTGAGGCATCTTTTTTCTAAGCTAAACAAGCCCAACTTTTCATCATATGAGAGGCTTTCCATCCCTTGTAATACTCTAGGTGCCCATCCAAAACTGGATCCCATATTCTAAATGTGGCCTCACCAGTGATTTATAAAGGGGCAATAATTTGTTGGGATCGCGGGATTTTATCTCTTTTTATACAGCATAAAATCTTGTTTGCTTTTGCGGTTGCTGCTTGAAATTGAGTACTGCTGCTCAGCTTACTTCTAACCAGAATACCCAAGTCCTTCTCCTGTTCTGTAGTTCCGAATACTTTCCCCCAGTCCTTGCTTCTGTAGCTTCAGTATAACCCTATATAAGGTTATGTGGAAGAGTATAAAATGCCTTTGAAATGTCTAGATAAATGAGATTAGCCACATTACCAGCATCCAGATTTGTACCTACCTCCTCATAGAAACCCATAGTTAAACATGACTTATTCTTCATGAATCCATGCTGGTTGTCTGTTATTATATTATTATCTACAATATATTTCTGCAGGTCATCTCTTACAATACCGTACAAAATTTTGCACGCAACTAATGTCAGGCTTACTGGACGGTAGTTCAAAAAGGAAATCCTCCAGATCAATAAATAAATCTGGAGGAGGTTGACGAAACTGCAAGCGGCGGTGAAACGCGCATCGAGGTGTTCTATCACAGGTGGCTATTCCCTATTGCATCATGACTGCAGGTAATGACCTTTATATATTTTTATAAGCGTCTGATGTTTCTTGATCAAGGGATATTTTGTACTTACACACTCTGTTGGTGGTGTGTAATTTACTTTTAATGAGTACTACAACCATCCATATGTTGTTATGAGTGGCTAGCTATCTGATTTCTATTGATGGATATATATCCCTTTTCATATTTACTGGGCTAGTTAGGTATATATGCGTTTTTTACCTAGGCGCATACCTTAAAATTATAATTGTAGCCTTTGGGGCTACACCTGTGCGCTTCATTGTGTTTTATTGTCCCTGCTCTTTGGTATCCTACTATGTTGTTGTACATTTGTAATTTTAATCAGTAATAATAACATTTATATATTTTTATATATGATTTGATCTTTCTCCTTCATTTGCTCCTGTTGGTTTTTTTACTGGACGGTAGTTGCCTGGATCCACCTTCTTATCATTCTTAAATATCGGTTCCATGTGACACATCCTCCAATCTCATAGCATCACCCTTGTTACAATAGAGTCTAAGAATATGAGATACAGTGGCCTGTCAATTTTTGAGCTCAATTCCCTCAGCATCCGTGGATGAATGCCATCTGGGCCTAGGGATTTGTCAATGTTTAAATTGCTGAGACGTAGGTGTATTTCTTTATGTGTTAAACTAGTTATATCATGTTGTGAACCTTGATTTTTGCCTTGTTGAATGATCCCTGTAACAGAAAAATGCCTGCTTAATATCTCTGCCTTTTCCTTGTCCTCTATAATTATCTTGTTAATGTCATCTTCTAAGGGGGTTAATACCATATGGTTTTTTAATTTTTGGTATTGATGCATTTATAAAAAGTTTTGGGATTTATTCTAAAGTCATTGGCGATTTGTTTCTCTGCGGATAACTTTGCTAGCTTAATTTATTTTTTACATTTCTTATTTAGATCTTTATACTCCTGATATGCTATTTCAGTATTCTCGGCTTTTCAAGATTCTGAATGCCCTTTGCTTTTGTCTTATTAAACTTTGTACTGTCTTATTTATCCATAGTGGTTTCTTTTTATTCCTTGACATTTTATTACCGGGATAAGGTTTCTGCAAGATTCTAGTAGTATTTCTTTAAAAATATGTTCGGTATCCCCAGTTGCCATGACAAAGTCCCAGTCTATATGATTAAGCACTTCCCTTAATTTGTTGACATCAGCTTTCCTAATGTCCCAGTTTTTGGCATTTCCACTTTTAAATATTTGATTGAAAATTACAGTGAAACTTGCCATGTTATGATCACTGCATTTCAAATGTTCCCTGAACTGTAGATCTGAAATTGTATCTAGTCTATTTTACAGAACTAGATCCAGCAGATTTCCTCCCTTGGTTGGTTCATCTACCAGCTGAGAGAGATAACTGAGTCTGGATCACTTAATCCTCACACCGTTTCTCTTTCCTCCAACCATGTCAAGTCCCAGGAGACCAGTGATCCCACACTAAGACAAGCCGAGGAGCTCTTTACATCATCATTTCTTGATTGTGGCCTCTCACCCTTCATGTTTCAAGAGGGACAGGACAGGCTGTTTATTGAGGCACAAACTTAGAGTAGCGTTGGTTACAAGTAGATGACTGTGGAGAACAGCAAATTTTGTGTAAGGAGGTAGATGATGATGAGACACAATTGATGGTAACTCAGGTTGTTGGTAACAAACAATGTAACTTGGCACTCAGATAGATTTGACGTGAATTGAATTATTTTAGTCAGGCAATCAAAAAATTACCGTAAACATTTTTGGTCTCTCAATCAAACCTTACTCAGAACTGTGAAAATTTACACAAAAAGGAAAATAAAGAAGCTAGGTTACACATACACGAGCTAGTCAAAATTTTAATAGGTATTATAAAATAAATGTCAAGGTTTAGCGTTTTTAATATGTATAGCTCTTTTTTTTTATTAATAAACAACATGTCCTCAGGTCCAGTTCACTTCATACAGCTTATCTACATGCTTCTCTTCAGTCATCAGTTCACTTCATACATTGTCTTTCCTTGCTATATTTAGCTCGGATTGTAGCTGGTCTTTTGTATTAATCACTTCCACTCTTGTAGGTAACACATTCTGCTCTGTACTTACCATCTCAAGCAATTTGGATGCCGCTCTGCACTATCTGGATTAGACCATTATCCACTACCTAGCAGCTAAACCCTACCGTAATTAATTGAGCAACACCTAGAGAAGAACACTGGAATCACTTTCCAAATCACAATCTAGTACATCCTATATCCTTCTATTAATCTTTTTTTTTCAACGCCATACTGTATCAGATTACGTTATATTTATCTATAAATCGTCACAATATTTAGATTGTTTTATAAAGAAGTTACCTCTATTAATCAGATACATGATCCTGCTGTTTAGATGCATTCTCTATGAAATGTTTTTTGAGGACATGTTGTTTATTGATAAAAAAAAAAAGAGTTATAGACAGAAAAAACTAAACCTTGACATTTATTTTATAATACCTATTAGGATTTTGACTATCTTGTTTATATGTAACCCAGCTTCTTTATTTTTCTTTTGTGAAAATTTTCACAGTTCTGAGAAAGGTCTGATTCTAAGATCAAAAACATTTAAAAATTTTTAATTACCTCAATAAAATAATTCCATTCACTGCAAATCCATCTGAATGCCAAGTAACTTTGTTACGTAAGGGCTGGATACCTCACATCAGGAGTGCCATATTTTCTACAGCATCAGGCTGTTGTTAAGTCACCAAGTCAAGAAGACAAAGGTGCGGGTGGTAGAAGACGAGTTGGTGGATGCCGAAGTTACTGACCCAACCTATGAGGCTGCCATGCAGAGCGCAGCCAGCAGCGCTTCGGTGGAAGGATTGGCAGCACCGAAACAGGCAGGAAGAGGCACTGGGGTAACCAGAGGGAGAAGGCAGGCCGCTGTTCTGCACAGCACCGACACTCCTGAATTTCTCCATCAAAAAGTTAGGTGTTTGCCAGTCTGGGACTTTTTTAAAGTGAGTTCAGAGAAAAAAAAAAGATAATTTGCAACCTGTGACATGCCAGGATCAACAGGGGCCTGACTGCTAAGAGTCTAACCACCACCAGCATGATCAAGCACATGTCATCTAAGCACATGACTTGGTGGGTCAAACTCCTGGGTCCACAATTGATGCCAGTGGGTGACACCACTGCTTCTTCCCCTGAGCTAGATGTTTACCAATCTCTTGTTCATGACACTTGTGTAGATGCCTCCCGCCCTGCACCTGTCCTTCCACAATGTGAGGCACCATCACCAGACACTTCCAAATCTTTGTCCTAGCACATTTCCTTGCTGCTTGCTGTGTAAATGTTGCCGTTTAGACTTATAGACACACAAGATTTCCACCCACTCATGTCCCCAAGTGCCACTATTTCTTCAAGTGTGGAGTCCCCGCCTTGTACCAGCATGTGTTCAAGAACATCACCTGTGCCCTTACCAATGCACTTAGTGGGATTGTCCACATAATGACCAACACATGGACCAGTGCTTGTGCCCAGGGATGCTACATTTCCCTGATGGCACGCTGGGTGGCATTGTGGAGGCTGGGGCTGAGTCTCATCCTGGCACAGCACATGTGCTACCGATGCCAAGGATTGATTGCCCTACTTCTATCAGGGTTTCCTCCACTTCCTACACCAGTTCCTGCATCCCCTCCTGCTTCTACTCATCCTCCATCTCTGATGTGTTATTCCAGAGCACGTCGTCCATATTAGCCGGACGCTGGAAGCTCTGCAGCACTGCCTAAACCAGGCAGCAACAGGCTCTGCTATAGCTAATTTGTCTGAGGCAAACCACACACCGCAGAAGATTATTGAAAGGACTAACAGACCAGACTGCTCTCGCCGCTGAATCTACAACCAGGCATGCTCATGTTTGATAATGGTCACAAGCTGGTGTCAGCTGTGAAGCTTGGCAAACTCACACACATACCATGTTTGGCCCACGTTCTCAACGTGGTAGTTCAGTGGTTTCTGAAAACCTACCCTGATTTGCTTCTGGTCAAGGTATGCCAAGTCAGACCCAATTTCCGCAAGTCAGCTGCAGCTGCCACCACTCTGGCAGTGCTGCAGCAGCACATGCAAGTGCCTGCTTGCCGACTAGTGTGCAACGTGTCCTTGTGCTGGAACTCCACACTGCACATGCTAGCAAGGCTTTGTAAGCAGCAAAGGCCAGTTGTGGAATACCAGCTCCAACACGTCCATCAGTATTTTGGTCAGCCTAAGCACATAACAACTGATGAGTGGGAATGGATGTCTGACATTCTTCTCCAAGACTTTGAGGACTCCATAAACATGGTAAGTGGCGATGATGTCATAACCAGCACGATGATTCCTCTTCTGTGTCTATTTAAACAGTTGCTGCTCACAATTAAGCATGAAGCCTTGCATGTGGAGATGGTCAGAGATACTACTGAGCCCAGCCTCTTCTCATCTGCTGAGTTCTTATTGGGTAACAATGAGGAGGAAGCGGAGAAGGAGAAGGAGGAACAGGAGCTGGTTGCCAGCACAACAGAGGCTATTACCCACACAAGCTTCCTCCCGTGTGTCCTACATGGATGGGTGGAGGAGGGGAGTAAGGAGGAAGAGAGGGAGGAGGAGGAGATGAGGAGTCGTCATCATGATGGAGACAGGGTAGTGTTGGCTGTAGGGAGCTTGGCACATATGGCCCACTTTTTTCTTAAATATATTCAATATTCAATTAACCTTCCATATTTGAATGTGTTGTTTTCAAAGGTATATGGATGACCCTGCTTGTAATTTTTGGCAAAACCTTTTTGGCATAAACCTTTTATGAGTGTGGGAATACCACAACTACACTTTGTTGGCAATATGTGAATGAGATACTATAGTTAATGCTTTCAAGGGTGTATGGATGACCCTGCTTGTAATTTTTTGCATTTTAGCAGACTTTGCACTGTGTGCAGAGCTTTTATGAATGTGGGAGTACCACAACTACAGCTTGTTCACAATATTTAAATGCAATGTTACAGTTGATGCCTTCATGGGTATATGGATGACTCTGCTTGTAATTTTTGGCAGGCTTTACACTGTTTTCATAACTTTTATCAGTGTGAGAGCACCACAACTACACTTTTCTCACAATATTTAAATGAGATACTACAGTTGGTGGCCTTCATGTCACGGAGTGACTGGCCCAGTATGACACGACCCACCAATCGGACAGTCACTAAACGACAAAACAAAAACACATCGGGGACACCCGGGAAACTTTAACAATGGTGAGCCCTACGATAGGGAAAGGGGAAATGGACACCTCCTGCACTCACTCAAGGATGTGCCCTGCTCTTACTACTGTCCCTATACGGGTTTTTTCAATCCATCGCTGAACAGGATACCTAAGCCCTCACTTGCACTGCTCCTATCCCTAAGTAGGGAATTGGCAAGTGAAGACACTGGTCCCACTGCTGCACAACACAAATAAAGGTCAGACAAACACCACAGGGAATAGGAAACACAAAAACCACACTTAGCTTTCTCTGCTGCAATGCACTGCACAGCAGAGTAAGGCATCAGATAACAGGATTCAGCTGAAGCACCACTGCACCAGCAACCCCCTGTCTTCAGCACAGTTGGTATCCAAAAGGACCTGTATCACCAAAAGTCAGCTGATGCATCAGGTGACCTTTTAAAGGAAGGTGGGAGTGGTCACCACCTGCATCAGCAAACTCAGCAGCAATGTAATTACACTAGCGGCCACCAGGGAGGGAAACTGACATTAACCCCCGATGGCCCGAAAAGAAAAAAGTTTTAATATGAAACACCAAATCTGCCACAGATCCAACAGAGGCCATATGGTTGCGGTCACCAGGGAGCGCTGGGAATACGGCCACAGGAGGTTGGTTTGAGGGAATAAGTACACTGCAGCTCCAGCTGTGTACCCCCAGAGGAGGAAAAATATGACAGGCAGCAGTAAGTCACTGTCAAACGGAGCGCTAAGGACACAATATGGGTGAATATTTTCTTTAAAGGGAATCTGTCACCTCATTTTAGCCCTATCAGCAGCCGGCACCGAAGAGAAGAAAAACAAGTTATACTCACCGGGGGTCGGGGTCAGATGCGGTGGGTGTCGTGGTCCAGTCCGGTGCCTCCCATCTTCATACGATGCCGTCCTCTTTCTTACTTCTGCCGCGACTCTTGCGCAGGCGTACTTTATCTGCCCTGTTGAGGGCAGAGTAAAGTACTGCAGTGTGCAGGTGCCAGGAAAGGTCAGACAGCTCCGGCGCCTGCGCACTGCAGTACTTTACTCTGCCCTCAACAGGGCAGATAAAGTACGCCTGCGTAGGAGCCGCTGCAGAAGCAAGAAGGAGGACGGCATCGTATGAAGGTGGTAGGCGCCGGACGGAACCGCGACACCCATCGGACCGGACCGGACGCCCGGGTGAGTAAAATCTAACTTGTTTTTCTTATCTTTCAGGTTACATCGGGGGCTTATCTACAGCATTACAGAATGCTGTAGATAATCCCCTGATGGCGTTATGGCAGCTGATAGGGCTAAAATGGGGTGAAAGACTCCCTTTAATCCACAACACGTTTTGACGGTCAGGCACCGTCTTCATTAGGTGCCTGACTGTCGAAATGTGTTGTGGATTAAAGAAAATATTCACCCATATCATGTCCTTAGCGCTCCATTTGACCATGACTTTCTGCTGCCTGACAGATCCAAAAATGGATCGTGATGGTGCCCCCTTTTCAATGTGGGGCTTCTGGACCCTAAACACTGGACCTCACCAGAAAACAACCTGCGATGAGGACGCCTCGATCCATCAGAGCTCACCTCGGCAGTACCTGACCCTCAGGTTTATGGCAAATGTGGACTGATGGAAGTGACAACGACGTATGCTCCGGAGGCGCCACAAATCTCCAGAGTGCCGATCTGGGGAATGAGTTGTGCATGGCATTATTGGGTTTAACTCCAGCTGGTAAGTCCCCGTGCCGAGAATGGCCGACACCCGATATGGCCCAATCACCCGAGAACTCCAGGCCCCAGCAGCACACTTCCACCAGATGTTTTTGGTGGACATTGGACACCCATATGTACTCATTCACACACAGGACCTGAACATTTATTGCCACGCACATGTTTGCCAAAAGATGGTGAACTCTTTACAGAACCAACAACAGAGGCATCCCCCTGTGTTGTCACACTCACACCCCCACAATGCTCAGAAGAAACCACCACCCTCCTCTGACTCCTCCTCCCAAGAGGACTCCGACACTCAGGGTTAGCTTGCGGTGAGGGTTGAGACTTGCCTCTACTCCCTGGCAGCACCACTGCTGCCCCACTGGAGAAGGGTATGGTTGTAGAAAGACGGCAGACTACTGCCAAAAGCTGACTACTTCCCTGGACCACCAATCTATGACCGAGTTGTGTCTTTTCAACTAAGGGAGGCCTAAAACGATGAGTGATGGCATTCCCACCAATACATAGCACGACAGGGACTCTTCAAGATGAGTCCCTATATGCAGATGTATATCATCCACGACTTGGGTTAACCTCCCCTGGCTAAGTGGGACAGAGTCAATGGCCTGGATGCTTAGGGGTTTTGCTAGTATCCTACACTTCAGGCCATGGGTCTGGACAAAGTGAGCATCCACCAGATTGACACCTGTTCCACTGTCCACAAGCACCGGTATACCCTCAGGTACCCTGTCAACCACCACTTCAGCAGACAAGGTATACTGAGGGGAAAAAATGGAAGAAATATACACTCCCTGGTCACCTCACTCCACATGACCAGCGGAACGCGGCTTCTTAGATGGTACAGATATTTTGGTGCAAGCTGGGCAGACACCGATGAAATGACCAGTCTACTCACAGTAAAAACATGCCCCCACCCCACATCGAACAGCAGCCAACACCATTTGGGATCCAACTCCTCCCACCTGCATGGCCTCATCCGTCTGCACCGGTGTGTCCTCCTCCCTAACAAGGACTACAGGGGGCACATTTGGTGTATGTTTCTCCCTCAAATGTCTATCCACCTGGATGGCAAGGGACATAGCAGACTCCAACGACCCAGGGGCATGTACTGCACAGAGTATCCTGCAACCTTGGAGACAGATCCTGAATAAGATGGCTCCTAAGACCAGGTTAATTCCACTGCATGTCAGTGGCCCACCTCCTGAACTCTGAGCAGTACTCCTCAGCTGGCCAGCCTCCCTGCTTGATTATATGCAGTCGGGATTCCGCCAGGGAGACACCATCAGGATCCCCATACACCAGCGCCAATGCCGCAAAAAACTCGTCCACTGACCATAGAGATGGAGAACCAGTCGGCAGGGAGAAGGCCCTGGACTGGGGATCATTCTTGAAAAGGGAGACTACAATCCCCACATGCTGTTCCTCACTCCCTGATGAATGAGGGTGGAGCCTGAAGTACAATTTGCAGGCTTCCTTAAATACCAAAAATGTATCTCTCCTTCCAACGTACTGCAGTGCGCAGGAGCCGGACCTCTCTGACCTTTCCCAGCGCCTGCGCACTGCAGTGCTTTACTCTTCCCTCAACAGGGCAGATAAAGTACTCCTGCGCAGGAGCCGAGGGAGAAGCAAGGAGGAGGACATCATTAAGATAGGAAGCGCCGGACCGGACCGCGACACCCACCGCACTCGATTCCGCCCCCCGGTGAGTATAATCTAACGTGTTTTTCTTATCTTTCAGGTTTCATCGGGGGGCTTATCTACAGCATTACTGTCTCTGCTCTGCCTCATAGTAACCTAACCCACGTCACCCTGGAGGCTTATTAAGATCCTACACCTAAACAACTTCTTCCATTTAATTATAGGAAGAAATTAACTGTCAGCTTTTATAATTGGAAGACAAGGAGTCAGAGGAGTCAAGGAGCTCATGCCATTTCTCAAAAGGATAACTGTCAGCAAAATCCTGGATGATGAAGATAATGATGATGATGATGATGATGATGACAGAAATAGGCTCCAAAGAAGTGATGTTATCAGAGGAAAAGGGTGTTAGGCACATACTAGATGGCGTTAAAGGGTCTTCTCGGGCTATCTGCTCATTTTGCGGTCAGCTCTGGAGCAGTTGCAATTCCAGACTCCATGTGAAAAATTTTCTAGTTTCCTTTAGCAAGTTACAGTTAAGTCTATAGGGTTTATTATTTTATCCAGTCTCAAAAAAAGCCTCTAAAAAAAAGTAGTCAAAAACATAGAAAAACGCCCAGGAAATGATCCCCAAAAACACAGAAAAATTATCATCATGAGAGGGCGAGCAGCAGCGGCCCCACCCTCACAAAGCCCTCAATGGGATGAGCAAGATTTGTTTGCATGCAGTCCAGTGATAGAAGCAGAGTTTGATGGGTAGAAGATGAGGTGCTTAGTCAACATGGGATCCAAGTGTACTATAATCCCTTTAGAAGTGTATGTACTGCAGCACCGGTACCAACTGATAATCCCTGTATGGAGGGGTCCGGTGGTTGCTCGTGAGGCGCATGATTAGGGGGCTCACTTTGGAAGTGAAAAGACACTTCAGTGGTTGCAGCGAGTCCTCTATTGCCCTGAATTGGGAGTGATAGTGGCAGACGCGTGTTGGCAGTGTCGGGTCTGTGGGCTCAGCAAAAGCCCTGAGCAGCGGGCTCCCACGCAGTCTATTAAGACTTCCGCTCCGCTAGAGCTACTCATGATTGACTACATTTTTATAGGGTACTCTGTGTCGGGGTAGTCCTATTGCCTGGTAATGACAGATCACTTTACCAAGTATGGTGTAGCTGTGCCGACAAGAGACCAGACGGCAAAGTTGGTGGCTGAGGCCTTGTGTCGACATTTCTTCCAAGTATTCGGGTGTCCGCAGAGAATACACTCGGATCAAGGGGCATGCTTCCAGGGGACGCTGATGAGGGAGCTGCACCAGCTGTATGGTGTTGAACAGTCAAGAACAACGCCTTATCACCCCCAGGGTAACGGGGCATATGAGTTCTTTAATCGACCCATTTGCAAATGTTGAGAACATTAGAAGGTCAACAGCAGGCACGCTGGCCTGAGAATCTCCCTGAATTGATGTGGGCCTACAATAATAGAGTGCACAGCACTACTGATTATTCACCACACATGTTGATGTTTGGGAGACCCGACCGGGAAATTGAGGATTTGAATATGCCGGATTCCTCCTCCAATCACCATCGGACTGCATCTGAATGGGTACGAGAACACCGGTGGTGGATGAGGGTGGTGCATCAGGTGGTGGGTGATCGCCTTTAGCAGGTGGCCCATAGGGACACGCGACCTGTGCAAACAGAGCTGTTTTCTTCGGGAGGTAGAGTGTTGGTGAAGGCAAAACGATGGTCAGGAAAGCTGAGTGACCGATGGGAGGCGACTCGGTATCTGATAAAAAAACAGGTGAATCCTGAAATTCCAGTGTACGAGGTCGAGCCAGTGGGGACAGGGGGGTCAACCCGTAATTTGCACTGTAACATGCTACATCGGTGCTGGTTTGAAGATTTGGCTCCCATTCCCATGGCGCCAGAGGCCGCGTCCCAAGGGATGGGTACTCTTAATGACCTTGAATTTGATGGTGTGCCTTCTCCCGCACCTGCTTGCTTGCCCCCTTTGACCAATCTGTGCCCATGTGACAAGAGTGTTGAGAATGTGGAGGATCCTGCTGAGGAGAGAGCATCAGGTCAGCCGCTTGGTCCTGACGCACTCTCACAGGACGCTGTGCCACAGGAGGAGGCAACCTCACTGTCACACCACACCAACCTCAGCCCTCACAATACCCCCATCCTCTCACATTCACCCCCTAGTGTCCTGTTGCCCCTCACCCATCTCAGCCCTCACAATACCCCCATCCTCTCACATTCACCTTCCAGTGTCCTGTCTCTCCTCACCCACCTCAGCCCTCACAATACCCTCAAACTCATATTCACCCCCCAGTGTCCTGTCGCCCCTCACCCACCTCAGCCCTCACAATACCCCCATCATCTCACATTCACCCCCCCAGTGCTCTGTTGCCCCTCACTCACCTCAGACATCACAATACCCCCATCCTCTCACATTCAACCCCCAGTGCTCTGTTGCCCCTCACCCACCTCAGCCCTCACAATACCCCCATCCTCTCACATTCATCCCCAGTGACCATAGCATGCCTTCATTTAATCAAGCTATTACATTTCAGCCCTACTTACAGATGAAGTTTACAGGCACTGGCAGTGAGGTAGGACCAGGAAGTGTCTGAGTGAAATGCAGGGTTGGCACTAGGATCCAGCGTGCCCGAGACAATCTAAGCGTCCAATGCACAAAACTGCAACCTGACAGGCAGAGCAGACAGTGAAGCCTCAGGTCAGTGCAGCCTGCACTTCTCACTGCTGGAGGGAGACTCTGCAACTGGCTACTGTGCTGCCAGTGTGCAGAGTCTCTGTCAGGCTGGGGAGCAGGCATTTTGCTGCTTCCCTACTGTGCAGTGTTCTGCCTCATCACAGCAGTGGCTCCGGCTCCCGGTGGGCCCCTGCTGTGTTGTAATCACTCATATGTTCTGTAGGACTGGTATCTACCACTGACCATATGGAAGTAATATCAATGTATGGTCTTTGCATAGAGATTATTTTCAGCAACAGTGTAGTCATCTGCTGAGGTTCTTTTCCACTATTAGGGTGTGTCAACCAATTGTAATCAAGGTTGCCTGGTTAGGGGTCCACTCAGAAGTTTCTTAACCCCTTAACCAAAACCCTAGCTACGCCTCTACATGTTAGCCTCTGAAACTTCTCATGTTACTATTTACATTTCCTACTCGTGTTACTACATCTAGGTTCATATGCTTTCTGTATCACTCTGGTTAACATAAGCCCTCAAATTTTTACGGTCAGATAAACATGCGAAAGAACACATCTCCCACCACCTTTATCTAAGGCTTCTAGAAATGTAAGCACTAGCATAGTAACCAAGTCAAACTTTATCATGTAAATTATACTGAAATTTATATTAAAAAGGAAGTCTAAACGGAATGATCTTAATCCTCAATTAGCTTCAACTATTGGCCCAGCACATGTAGCATAATCCCAAGATTCCTTCCAATTATTTCACTGTTTGGGTTGTTAGGCTCAGCTGTCACCGGAAGGAAAACTTCTTAATTCTGTAGACAACACCTGCTGTTTGTTCAGCGTACGAGCGCTGCTCTTAGGACACATGTATCTGTAGTGTTGTCCTCACAAATTAGAAAATAGTATAAAAATGTGTTGTAGAATATTTGAAAACATAAATGGCATAGCCAACAACTGAGTGTAAAATTTTACAGTTACACATTTTCCCCCAACAGGACTAACAAGCTCCCAGACCTAAATTGTTATCTCCAGAAAAATTTCAGATCCTTGGTACATGCTGCAAAAATATTTTTACGCATTCTGCTTTTTCTGGAAAATCCAGTACTAAACTACAAGAATCATCATCCAGGCATCAGCCGTAGGACGTCGTCAATTGTTTAGGAGTATTTCTTTCCCATTTTTTAGGACTGTATATTTAGTCATTCAGATTCTTATTTTTGGACAATGCTGTAAGCACATTTTCTGTAAGGGAGGTGAATACCATAGAGGAAATTACAAGTCCTCTATTCTCACTGATATTGTCTGTCACAATTGGTTAGCAATGGGATGATTTGGAACAGTTCTAAGTGCTGAGCCTTCTATTTCTCTGCTCTCTAAATATAGTCTGAAGTATCATCTTAATAGCGCAAACAGTGAGAAGGTAAAGCTGATAATGTGAAACTAATATATAATACGTCTGTCATATCCAGAATTGTATTTCTAGCCGTGACTTTTTGCATGGCGTAATATCAATCCGCAGCTAATTTCCTGTAATATCTTCCATTCAAGTGGGGTTTTAAAATAAAGCAATATAAAAATACACAACATTAACATAAATAAATACTAGTCAAGGATATGATAATATTGATGGCATCTTCCTTGTTATTGTGTGAGAGAAGGAACTAGTAAAATCATAGCATGGATATAGCTCCTCATGTACAAGATATTTGTAAAGTCCTATCACCCCTTTCAATACACATCTCACATATTATTCACAATGACATCCTAAAAATAATAATAGGTAATATAGAACAAACTATGGTAGCTAGTTCAGTCCAGTAAATAAGAATGATTTTAGAAAAGGTTATGATTGCAAAAGCTCATCTCCCCGAGAAGGTCTTAAAATCAAAAACTGAAAGATATCATAGACCCTAATGTTACACAGTTGCTTAGATATTGATCTTTATACTACTGCAAAGATCATAAAGACAATATGGTGTTGTTCAGAACTTCTATCTGGGTGACCCTAACATAACTTTTAGAAGTTTTAAAGCTACAAATATTGAAGAACACATTACCCTACCTCTTTATAAAGATCCAAATTTAGGCTCGGTAGCAGATTAGAAACCTCAAATCCTAGGATCTCAGGGGACAGTAGCAGCTATAAGTCCTACAAAGCAGACAGAGGAGACAGCAAAGAGAGGGACTATTTAGATCTCTGAAACTCTTTGGAGCTTGGACCTCCCCCCTTTTCCCAAATACCTAGAGTGTGATAGGGACAGCTGACTGGACACAAGTCATGGCTATAAATATCTAAAACAGCTTTGGTCTTGGGGGAGGGTGAGACGATAGTTTGACAGGACTTGCCATGAGATAGGTTTAGCAGAGCCATGCTTGCAAAGATGGTGGACTGAAAAAACAACACTGTTATTATTAGTATTAGTTTCCTTTAAATAGCCAGAAAAATATTCAGAATTGAGAGTCCCCAGTGGTTGATACAAAGATATACATCTTTCCTGCTTTAAATAGCCATCATTTATACAAGCATTACTTCAGAGGAATGCACACCATAAACAATAACATTCTGTACCTGCATTCACTGTATTACGCTAATACACACAAATATATTTGTATAGTAAAATGTAAATTGCTCTTTTATTTTATAAACTACTATAAATTTTGTATTTAATTTCAGAAAATGAGAAATGTTTAAAATAACAAAAAAAAATGCAGTGCTTGCAGACCTCAAAAATGTTAAGAAAATAAGTTCATAATCATTTAGAAACAACAATACTAATGTTTTAACTCAGGAAGATTTCAGAAATCAATATTTTGTGGCATAACCATGATTTTTAATCACAGCTTTCATGCGCCTTGGCATGCTTTCCAACAGTCTTTCACACTGCTTTTGGGTGACCTTATGCCCCTCCTGATACAAAAATGTAAGCAGTTCTTCTTTGTTTGATGGCTTGTGACTATCCATCTTCCTCTTGATTACATTCCAGGTTTTCAATGGGGTTCAGGTCTGGAGATTGGGCTGGCTATGACAAGGATTTGATGTGGTGATCCTTCATCCACACATTTATTGACCTAGCTGTGTGGTATGGTGCATTGTCCTGCTGGAAAACCAGTCCTCAGAGTTGGGGAACATTGCCTGAGCAGAAGGAATCAACTGTTTTTCCAGGATAACCTTGTATGTGGCTTGATTCATATGTCCTTCACAAAGATTAGCCTCCCCAATTCCAACCCTTCTGAAGCATCCCCAGATCATCACCGATCCTCCACCAAATTTCACAGTGGGTGCAAGACAATGTGGCTTGTACGCCTCTCCAGGTCTCTGTCTAAACAACAGACGACAAGGTGTTGGGCAAAGCTGAAAATTAGACTCATCAGAGAAGATTACCTTACTCCAGTCCTCTATGGTCCAATCCGTATGGTCTTTGGCAAACTTCAGCCTGGCTCTCCTTTGCTTCTCATTGATGAAAGGCTTTTTTCTAGCTTTGGTGAGCATACTATCCAAGCCCATTTTCCCTAATAAAGAAATGGGCAACACTTCACAGGATAAATAAGCATACTGATCTCGTAGTGAATACACCACGTATAAATCAAGAAGTGTTATTGAAATAAAAATATTTAAAACATGTTACTTTATTTCAATAATTATAAGACATACATGGATAAAAAACAAAGTGCCTCAAGCCATAAAACAAACAGCAGGAGGTTAAATGGAGCAGTGTGCAAAATTATACAAGAATATATACGTATTTGCCAAATCTATAGTGTCAATCAATTCGGATACACACTATGATGATACGCTAATAGTTCTAAGAAACAAGATATAATCAACACCTTTTTTGTGTATGCACTACAACTATTCATGCCACTTCAGTGCCTATATTTAATCATAGATATATATCGTGCCTGTGCATGTAATTCTTTTATATGAGTGACTTTGCCTTTTTTAGAGTGGAGTCGGGTTTCATGAAACCCGACTTTCTCAAAAGTCGAGTCGAACGAAATCGGCCGACTATCGTGAAAAGTCGAAGGTCCGACTGAAACACGAAACCCAATGCAAGTCAATGGGGAAGCAAAGTCGGCAGGGAGTGGATGACAGTAAACACACCTACATAACGGACCGCTTTTTTTAAAGTGCGGGAAAACTCTCTCTCTCCCCGGACACTGCACATGTCATCTCGTTGCCCACAGTGTACGTCCTTGCTCAGTGGCTGAAAAAAGTCACGTGCAAGCATTCTGTGAAATCCGACTTTGGCGCTCATTTTGCCGACCGCATGGCCGACTTCACGCTGTGGTCGGGTTTTGGTCGGCAAAACCCGACTTTGCGATAAGTCGGCGACTTATGAATCTGGCCGACCTGTTTCGCTCAACTCTAATGGTGATATGTAGTGATATAACAGATGATGGATTGTGCATGCACTATAATAATTCAGGCCACTTTTTGTTCTATTGGTGGCAAATATATATTGTGCTCCTGCATATAATTATTCTATACAGTGATTTGTAAGGAAGCAATACATTTTCTTGTGAATTTTCTTTGTGCAGACATACCGTGTTGATTATATCTTGATTGCTGGAACTATTAAGCATCATCACTTAGAAATAACAATACTAATGTTTTAACTCAGGAAGAGTTCAGAAATCAATATTTTGTGGAATAACCATGATTTTTAATCACAGCTTTCATGCGCCTTGGCATGCTTGCCACCAGTCTTTCACACTGCGTCTGGTGCAAAAATTTAAGCAGTTCTTCTTTGTTTGATGGCTTGTGACTACCCATCATCCTCTTGATTACATTCTAGAGGTTTTCAATGGGGTTCAGGTCTGGAGAATGGGCTGCTCATGACAGGGTTTTGATGTGGTGGTCTCTTAATTTTTGACAGAGCTGTATATATATAAAAAGATATATATACACATATATATATATATATATAAGAGAGGTACCTCAAAAAATGATAATCCCCTTCAAAATACTATCCATTAGATGATGAACACTTGTCCCAATGTTTTTTCCACTGTTCAAAACATTTTTTAGATTCTTCTGAACTAATGTTGTTCAGCGCCTCCAGCTATTTTTGATTAACCTCTTCTATATTAAGTCCTGAAAAAGCTTTCCTTTTAGGTTTTTCTTCATTCTTGGGAATAGGAAGAAGTCGCAGGAGGCTAGGTCAGGCAAGTAAGGGGGGCAGTGTGACCCTGATTTTTTGTCAAAAGTCATCACAGGTGATGAATTTTGGTATTACACCTATGATCCTGAAGCAAAACAGCAGTCTAGTCAGTGGAAAACAGCTTCATCACCTAGACCAAAAAAGTCCTTGATGGTTTGTTTTTTCAACATCAAAGGAGTCATTCAACTTGAATTTATTCCTCAGTGCACCACAGAGAACCAACATTAATTTCTGCAATTTCTGATGCAATTGTGTGAGGCAGTGAGAAAAAACTAATTGAATTGTGGCAATCTAGGAACTGGCCACTTCATTATAACACGTCTGCCCACACAGTGTTGAAAATCAACTAGTGTTTGGATAAAAATGGAATGACAACAGTTTCTCACCCCCTTACTCACCTAACCTAACCCTCGGAAACTTCTTCCTATTCCCAAGAACAAAGAAAGACATAAAGGGAAAGTGTTTTCAGGACATAAAAGAAGTTAAGAAAAAACAGCTGGAGGCACTTAACATCATTAGTTAAAAAAAATATTTAAAAAAATGTTTCTAACAGTGGATTAACTGTTAGGACAAGTGCAGATCATCAATGTAGGAATGTGGACTGTCTTACCCTGTTCCTGCCTCTGAAGACAACATGCTCGTCATGGGAATACTGTCATGCCGTTTTGTATGTAAAAAAAACTGTATTATGGTAATGTACAGCATAATGCAAGCAGATTAGCAATAGCATAAGACATAGGTGAGGATTTCAGGTTTAGCATATGAGATAGGAGATAGTTAATGATAGAACTAGCCCAATGGGTGGGAACTAGAGGTAGAAGAAAGGATGGGGCACATCCTGATAGTGTGTGTTCAGAGAAAGTTAGTGAAGTGCATAGTGAAGGTCAAGTTCAGGTGTGGTGGGTTGCTAGGTGCAGCATGTGTTACTTTTTCCAAGCAGTGGAGGAATTTCTGGGATCCTGAGAGGGTACTCCTGTCACATACGAAGCCTAAGGTCTGCCATAGGGGCTGCTGGACACATAGTGTCCTCTGGCATACAGTGGAAGATGGACAGGGACTCGCTATTGGAAGATAATGGCCAGTCCCGGGTGCACTGTTGAGGTGAATGGGAGATCCCTGAGGCTGAGGGAATCAGTGGGCTTGGGGGTAGTTTAGGATGAACTAGTGACAGGACTAAGAAAGTTGTACTAAAGAAGAGGAAGATATGATTTGCTATGCCATATCCTACCTGTCGCCACCTGATGAACGGCCAAAAAGTGAGTGTGATGCACCCCACACCCTACAGCATGCTGGGACTGGCACACCATTTGTCTGTAAAGTGCCTTTTTACATCAAATGCACAGTATTTTGATGGGGATTAAAGTTTTCCAGATGTTTTCTTAAATAAAAAAATGTAAATAAGTAATGCTCATTTTTTGTGGGGGCACCCCCCTCATATACTGTATATACCGCTCTGGCAAAAATTAAGAGACCACTTTCAAATGTTCAGTTTGTCTGATTTTTCAGTTTATAGGTATATTTTGGAGTAAAATGTAAATTGTTCTTTTAGTCTACAAACTTCTAAAAAGATGAGAGAGACCTGTAATTGACATCATAGGTAGACCTCAATTTTGAGAGTCAAAATGAAAAACCAAATTCAGAAAATTACCTTATCTGATTTGGCACGATTTATTTTGCAAATTATGGTGGAAAATAAGCATTTGGTCACCTAAAAACATGCAAGATTTCTGGCTCTCACAGACCTGTAACTTTTTCTTTAAGAGGCTCCTCTGTCCTCCATTCATTACCTATAGTAATGGCACCTGTTTTAACTTGTTATCAGTATAAAAGACACCTGCCCACAACCTCAAACAGTCACACTCCAAACTCCACCATGGTGAAGGCCAAAGAGCTGTCGAAGGACACCAAAAACAAAATTGTTGCCCTGCACCAATCTGGGAAGACAATCTGCAATCTGCACCAGCCGGCTCACACTGACAGAGGAGCATAATTGCTCCTGCAGTGTCTAGCGCCGAGCTGTCGTGAGAAAGTTCACCGGAGTTCATAGCTAATAAACCCTGATAACCTCAATTATGGCACTGCTTGCTGGGTGAGAAAGTTCTCACCCAGCAAGCAGTGCTGTAAGTGAGGTCTCCGGGGTTTATCAGCTTTGAACTCCGGTGAACTTTCTCATGGCAGTTCAGCGCTAAAATCTGTAGGAACAATTCCGCTCAGGTGTTATTGAGTTCTGACTTGCATGGATAGCGGTTGCATCACAGATATGACCGCTATCCAAATCATCTGGATCGTCGTGGGACAGTATGGATAATCTTCACATCAGACAGGTGAGGGATATGGGTGTTAATTATTTTTTTTCTTTTCCAGGGGACATGGGCATCGGTGGATTAGGCGTAAAAATGAGTATTATGGTTGTTTATTATTTTCTGTTTTTTCAAGGGGACATGGGCTTCAATGGATTAGGCGTAAAGGTGAGTATAACTGCTCTTTTTCATTTTTATTTCAAATAAACTAGTTTCTGTCAATATTTCAATAATTTTTTTTCAATCTAAGTTTGATATTAGTAATAGGGGTGTCTTATAGACGCCTCTCCATTACTAACTTGTGGGCTTGATGTCAGCTGACAATACAAAGAACAAAGCTGACATCAACCCAACAACTATAAAAATAAAGTCTAATGTTTTTAATCATGTGTTTCATTCTCTGTATATACTTTTAGGAGTTATGTTCAAGCACCTCTCCATACACTACATGGACAAAAGAAATGCGACACCTACAATTTATACCTACAGGAGCTTTTAATCTAATTTCTTAAGCATTAATATGGAGTTAGGGTACCGTTACACCTAGCGATGTACCAGCGATCCCGACCAGCGATATGACGCGGTCAGGATCGCTGATGCATCGCTAGGTGGTCGCTAGTGAGCTGCCACACAGGCAGATCTCACCAACGACATCGCTCGGGACGGGGATCGCTACTTACCCATCAGACGCGGCGATCCTGCGTCCTCCCGCCCGGCTCCACAGGAAGCGCCGCAGGAAGTGACCGACGAGGAATGGTCAGGAGCTTCTCGCACGATCAGCGATAACCAGCGGGGGAGCCGGTCGGAGGTAAGTATCACATGCAGCGATATCGCTAGCAATATCGCTGCAACATCACAAAATCGGTGACTTTACAGCGATATTGCTAGCGATATCGCAGTGTGTAACGGGGGCTTAAGTTACAACTCTGTCCTTCACCTTGCCAATCAAGCTTACTTCAACACTCTCATCACATCACTATCCAACAATCCTAAATGAGAAAATGGAAAATGGTCTTAGGAGCGTAGGAAAGAAACTCAGACAAGAGATGGGTTTAAACTACAACGCGTTTCGACGGAGGATCCGTCTTCATCAGGTGCATGTTTATTAATGACATAGGGGATGGGGTATTTAAATGGGAAGCAGCCAATCACAACAGTCAAAACAGTCACATGTTACGACAAGATGACATCATATAGTATAATCAAAAAGGAGATAAAAACAACGTATATAAAACGTGAGATAAAACAGCATGAGTTAACCAAGTTTTAAATGTATAAAATGTGCAAAAAGGAGCAATAAAATAAATATAGATAAAAATAAATAAAATTATTAACAGGTTAGTAGACCAGTAAAAAGAGCAATAAAAAAGCAAGAACCCATATTAATAATAAAAGCATGTAAACAATAGCATCTAAGTAAAACGCACTGATAATAAAAAAGGCAAATAAAGTTATCTGGTCACTTTATCAATAGTTAAATTCAGACCTTCAGGTACAAGTGTGCCAAGCTTGAATATCCAAAAGCTTTCTCTATTGATTAAACTGTTGAAGCGATCAGCCACGGTATCAGGTATGTGGTCAATAATCGTTGGTTTCAAAGTTTTTGGATTTTTTTGATGCACAGTTAAAAAATGTTTAGAAAGGCTTTGCAGGAGAAAGCCATTTCGGATATTCTGTTGATGCTTGTTCAATCTAGCATGAATCCTTTGTATGGTTTGACGTACGTACTGTAGGCCGCAACCACATTCAATCAAGTATACCACAAAAATGGATTGACAGTTAATATGAAAATTAATTTTATATGAGGTACCTGTAGTGCTGGATTTAAATTCATGTACCCCATTTAAAATGGAGGTGCAGCAAAGACATTTAGGGGCTCTACATGCATAGCAACCAGGGTTCAGAGAAATTGGGAGAGAGGATAGGAAACCTGAACTCAAGGTGGTGTTGCTCGTGCGGTTTCTGCGGAATACCGTTCTAGGTTGGGGAGGAATATGCTTGGTCAAAACTGGGTCCCCTTTCAGGATGAACAAGTACTTGGTAAGAAGCTTCTTAATCAACCCATAAGATTGGTTGAAAATGGTAACAAAACTCCATCTACCTAGATCCGTACCAGAAGAACAAGTGGTTTTATTACTCATAATCTTGCTTATACAGTCTTTCTGTGTGAAAGTTTTGGCTCTCAGGAATGCATCATGGACTAATTTTTTAGGGTACCCTTTCTGCTGAAACTGCTGTTTCAAAACTTTTGCCTCCTCAATAAAGTCAGTATCCTCTGTGCAATTTTTTCGTATACACCAATATTGCCTGTATGGAATGTTCTGAATCCACTTGGGTAGATGACCACTGCTGAAACTAAGGTAGCTGTTCAAATCTACTTCTTTAAAATGTGTGGTGGTGAAAAACCGTCCCAATTTGTCAACATGTACCAACAGGTCCAGGAATTGGATGGATGTAGCGGAGGTATTAGCTGTGAAGTGGAGGCCCCAGGCATTCAAATTTAGATTGCGGAAGAATTCAAGAGCTTCCTCCTCTGTGCCGGTCCAGATAATGAACAGATCATCTATAAAGCGTCGATAAAAGGCTATTTTGCCCAATGCCACGTCGGACTGCGCGATGAAGAGAGATTCAAAGGCCCCCATGAAGGGATTTGCATAACTGGGGGCGAATATCATCCCCATTGCGCAGCCCTTGACCTGGCGAAAGAAGGAATGTTCAAAAGAAAATACATCATCATTAAGCACAAAACAAATAGCATTTTTTAGAAATTCCCTTTGAAGAGGGGGCAATAATGCATCAGTGGAAAGGAATTGGTCTACAGCCTCTATGCCTCGATAATGAGATATATTTGTATAGAGTGCTTGAACATCCATTGTGACAAGAAGGCAATTAGGAATAGGTGTATTCAAGAAAAATATCGATAGAGGTATCATGGTTTTTTCTTGAATACACTGCATTCATTAAGGGAGTCCACTCTTCAGGTATCTTGAATAAAAAAAGAATTTAAATTCCTCAACATCCCCCGTTTCAAAACTCCATTCTTTTACTTTCTACCAAAAATCCATAAGAACCCGCTTAACCCTGCTGGACGCCCTATTATTTCCGTCATTGGCTCAATTACGAGTAATCTATCCCATTATGTAGATCTCTTCCTTCAGAAGTATGTTATGGGTTTAGACTTGTATCTTAAAGATTCCTTCCACCTCATTGATTCCCTTCAAAGAATACCACCTATTCCTAATTGCCCTTACAAAATTTTCTTCCAAATCAGGATCCTCATAGCATCTGTTTACACATCCTCTATGTATTGAATAGCACTCTGTATCTGTGTGAAGTGCCAAAGGACAATAGTCATGGGCAAGCTGCTGTTCCATGTCTCCCTGACACTCTACAGGAAATTAGTGCCCCCAATCAAATGTGCGGCGATGTGTGTGGTCCATTGCACTCATTTGTATGCCAAAGACCTGTCTCCGGGTCTTCGGTTTCAGTAGCCACCGCACATGGATCAGGGGACATCCGGTTTGTTTCATCACAAAGAATGTGTCAGGATCCAGCGTGCAGCCTCCGCTGAGCAGGGACTCACCCGCACTGTAGGGGGCCCGAGGTCAGGTACAGCCGGAAAGTACAGATGCACAGGACCTGTGGATGCTCAAGTTAGCAAGCAGTCACAGGACCTACGGTCACGTGACTGCAAGGGGGCAGGGCTTAGCGTCCTGATTTCAGAGATGGCAGGACACTATACAAAAACTCAGAGTCAGGCAAAACGGAGGTCATACACAGTACGGGCAAGCGAGGTACAGGAGGGATATACAGGTGGGATGTCAGACAAAGCCAAAGGTCATACACAGTACGGGCAAGCGCGGTACAGGAGAGATATTCAGGAGGGAGGTCAGACAAAGCCAAGGGTCATACACAGCACAGGCAAAGCAGGTACAGAGTCAGCAAACCAGAGATGTAAACCGTAACAGAGCAGGGTCAGAATACCAGGCAGACGGACTATGATTGGCATGACGCACGGACGGAGCAGGGTCGGGCACACTCAGATAGGAGTATAAGCAACAGGGGATGGCTCTCCCCTGAAGCTATAAAAACCCTCCCCAGATCCACAGAGAGGCTCTCAGAGTTAACTCCTCCACCACCTACCCAAAACCCAAAACACACCATGACAGTACCCCTCCTTCAACGGGGGGCCTCTGGACCCCCAGGTCTCTCAGGATACCGAGCATGGTAAGCTCTAACCAGGCGATCAGCGTGCACTAACCTGGCTGGTACCCACGATCGGTCCTCCTGACCGTACCCCTTCCCATGTACAAGATATTGCAAGGAACCGCGTACCCACCGAGACTGTACAATGTTTTGCACTTCGAACTCCATATGACCGTCTACCAACACTGGAGTTGGTATGGAACCAGGTTCCTCTACCACCGAGCCTACTGGTTTGAGTAGAGACCTATGGAACACATTATGAAGTTTCAAGGATGCAAGGAGAAGTATACGATATGCCACTGGGTTGATTACCTAGGTTATTTCATAAGGGCCAATGAATTTAGGTCCCAGCTTGGCGGAAGGTAATTTTAAGGTTATGTTTCACGTAGAAAGCCATACATTATCCCCACACTGTAGTGTCAGACCCGGATCCCTCTTATTGTGAGCAAAACGTTTATATTTCTCTTGTGCTCTGGAAATGTTTGTCCGAACCTTAGCCCATAAATCACTTATCCTGCTGACGGAGTCTTCCGCCCCTGGACAGCTTGAATCCAGCCGTGAGAACTCACCAAATTGAGGGTTCAATCCATAATTAATAAAAAATGGTGACCTACCCGTGGATTGGTTTATTCGACTGTTAAAGGCGAACTCCGCCAATGGTCAGGCCTCGCACCAGTCGTCCTGTAACGTGGAAGTTAAACACAGGAGGATCTGTTCCAATGACTGATTGGTGCATTCCGTCTGTCCTTTGCTCTCTGGGTGGTAAGCTGAGGAGAAAGACAGAGATATCCCCAACTTCCTACAGAAAGCCTGCCAAAACTTAGCCACAAATTGTGTCCCCCGTCCGAGACAATGTTAGTAGGTACCCCATGGAGGCGAACAATTAGAGAAAGGAAGTGTCGAGATAGAACTTCTGCAGACGGTAATTTAGTCATGGGTACAAAATGTGCCATCTTAGAGAATCTATCCACAATTACCCAAATTACCAAATTACCACGAGAAGGAGGGAGATTAGTGATGAAGTCCATGGACAAATGAGTCAAAGGCCTTCTTGGAATTGGTAAAGGCACCAATTCCCCGGCCGGCTGGCAATGAGAGCTCTTTGAACGTGCGCAAACCCTGCATGCAGCGACATGTTTCTTAATCTCCCCCGACATACATGGCCACCAGAAGATTCTCTTAATCTCCTCGCCTGTGGCAGCAATACCTGGATGAGCGCCCAGTTTAGAGTCATGAAACTCTCGCAGGAGATCAGAACGCAAGTGTTGCGGGACAATTTTTTAGCAGGTTTGGACCTTGGAGCTAAAGATTGAGCCTCCATAATCTCCCACTCCAGTTCCGATGACAGTGCAGCTAAAACTACCCCAGGTTGAAGAATGGATCAAGGGCCGACAATGGTTCAGAACTGAGTGATAATGCGTCTGCTTTCACATTTTTACATCCTGGATGGAACGTAACTGAGAATTGAAATCGGGAAAAAAAAAGAGACCAACGGGCCTGTCTGGGGGTCAATCTTTTAGCAGTTTTGATATATTCCAGATTTTTGTGATCAGTGATGACCGTAATCGGATGTTCTGCCCCTTCCAAAAAATGTCTCCATTCTTCAAATGCCAGCTTAATTGCCAGAAGCTCTCTATTCCCAACATCGTAGTTTCTCTCTGCCAGAGAAAACTTTTTGGAAAAATAAGCACAAGGTCTAAGGTTAGTCAGGTTATCTGGTCCTTGAGACAACACAGCCCCTACCCCTACCTCAGAGGCATCAACCTCCACAACAAATGGCAAGGAAGGAGCTGGTTGCACAAGTATTGGAGCAGACATAAAACAATTTTTTAAAACCAGAAAGGACTGTTTCGCCGAGGGGTAACAATTTTTTATATCAGCCCCTTTGCATGTGAGATCGGTGAGAGGTTTCACAATCTGTGAGAAGCCCTTGATAAATCTATGGTAATAGTTTGCGAATCCCAAGAAGCGCTGGAGTCCTTTCAGGTCCTGAGGTTGGACCCACTCCACAATGGCTTGTACTTTCTTGGGATCCATCCGAAACCCCTGTGGCGAGATTAAGAGTCCCAAGAACATTAGCTCATGGACGAAAAAAGTACATTTTTCAGGTTTAAGAAATGATTGGTTTTCCCTGAGTCTTTGAAGTACTGTTTTGACATGGAACAAATGAGACTCTTTGTCAGTCGATAAAATCAGAATATCATCCAAGTAAATGACAATGAAGCGGCGATGAGGTCGGCAAACACCACATTAATGAAATTTTGAAAGATCGCTGGTGCATTAGTGAGGCCAAACGGCATCACTAAATTTTCAAACAATCCCTCTGACGTGAGAAAGGCAGTTTTCCATTCGTCCCCTTCTTTAATTCTTATCAAATTATAAGCCCCTCTGAGATCCAATTTGGAGAACCATTTTGCCCCCAAAAGTTGGTTACACAAATCTGGAATCAGGGGTAAGGGGTAGGTATTCCTGACAGTAATCTTGTTGAGTTCTCGGAAGTTGAGGCAGGGGCGCAGGCCACCATCTTTCTTTTTAACAAAGAAAAACCCTGCTGCTACCGGAGAAACTCAGGGTCTTATATGCCCTTTTCGGAGACTTTCCGTTGTGTATTCCTTCATTGCCAGAAGTTCAGGTCCTGACAAGTTAAAAAAACGGGCTTTGGGCAATTTGGCCCCAGGGATTAGGTCTATAGTGCAGTCAAATGATCTATGTGGGGGTAATGCCTCGGCCTCGCTTTCGTAGAACACGTCCTCGAAGTCCTTGAGGTACTCCGGAATACCCTCCAGACAAGCAGAAGACTCACAGGTAGGTTTTGCAGGTGTAACACAGAACACAGGTTTATAGGCACAGTCAATACATTTAGGACCCCACTTAACAATTTCTCTTTTCTCCCAATCAATAACTGGGTTGTGCCGTTGAAGCCACGGCATGCCCAATACCAGCCCTTCGGGCAGGTTGTCCATGACAAAACATTTCATCTCCTCAACATGGGAGGAACCAACATGCAAAACAAAACTGTTAGTAACATAATGAATCCCCGAACAGGTGAGAGGGGAAGAGTCAATGGCCACGATTTTCAGAGGGGTCTCCAACCTGACTGTTCCTATCTTGACCCTGAAGACGGTACTGGAACTGACCAGGTTAAGTGATGAACCGCAGTCCACCAAGGCTGTAAAAATAAAATGACAGTTGTCTACTACCAGTTCGACATTAAGCAGAAATTTAGGGCATGAAGAAAAAAGTACCTGGGGGTCTGGGCAGCCTCCTCGATCACTACCCAGACCTAGTAGTTTCCCGTCGGCTTGGAGGACATTGGACACACTGGACAATCTCTCCTCCAATGTCCTGGTTCCCCACAGTAGAATCAAAGTTGTTTCTCACGGCTGCGCTTCCTCTCTTTCTCTCTGACCGAGGTGGCACCAATTTCCATAGGCACAGGACTGGCCTCCACCTCTTTACTGCTGGAAAACAAGGACGACTCGGAGTGCATAACCCCTCTGGCTCTGAGCCGGCAATCCATCTGCACGGCTTGGGTCATGGCATCTTCCAGACTGTCAGGAGGTGGATGCAGAGCCAGGGCGTCCTGAAGGCGTTCCGACAGGCCCCTACAGAATAGTCCATGGAGAGCGGCATCATCCCAGGAGACTTCTGCTGACCACCATAGGAACTCAGAGCAGAACCACTCTGCTGAGTGCCAACCCTGGCGTGTGCTCATCACCATGTTCTCTGCCAAGCGAACCCTATCTGGTTCATCATAAATGTGGCCCAAGGCCTCAAAAAATACATCCACAGTCATACGTTCTGGGGCTGTGGGGGCTAGAGAGAACGCCCAGGCTTGGGGGGCACCCCGAAGTAGGGAAATAATCACCCCCACCCTCTGAAATTCTCCCCCAGACGAACGGGGTCTCAGGGAAAAGAACAATTTGTATCCCTCTCTAAAAGCCCTGTACTCCCTTTTGTCCCCAGAAAAAGAGTCCGGCAGTTTAACCGGAGACTCCGGGGAAGTGAGTGACACGTCCCTGATCTCAGGACTGAGAGCTCCTTGTACAGTATTAACCAGCTGCTGCTGGGTTTGGGCCATAGAGCGCTGCTCCACATTAAGTTTCTGAAACATCTGTGAAAGTTGTTTAACCTGGTCAGATAATGTTTGCATGGGGTCCATGATGCAAGCTGTAATTCCCACACTCACACACCTTACTCTCAGGGGCGGGGGGAATTAACTGTTATAGGTCGCTTATATTTTAATGTCAGGATCCTGACAGCGCCGGCGTGCAGCCTCTGCTGAGCAGGGACTCACCCGCACTGTAGGGGGCCCGGGGTCAGGTACAGCCGGAAAGTACAGATGCACAGGACCTGTGGATGCTGAAGTTAGCAAGCAGTCACAGGACCTATGGTCACGTGACTGCAAGGGGGCTTAGTGTCCTGATTTCAGAGATGGCAGGACACTATACAAAAACTCAGTCAGGCAAAACGGGGGTTATACACAGTACGGGCAAGCGAGGTACAGGAGGGATATACAGATGGGAGGTCAGACAAAGCCAAAGGTCATACACAGTACGGGCAAGCACAGTACAGGAGGGATATTTAGGAGAGAGGTCAGACAAAGCCAAGGGTCATACACAGCACAGGCAAAGCAGGTACAGAGTCAGCAAACCAGAGACGTAAACCGTAACAGAGCAGGGTCAGAATACCAGGCAGACGGACAATGATTGGCGTGACGCACGGACGGAGCAGGGTTGGGCACACTCAGATAGGAGTATAAGCGACAGGGGATGGTTCTCCCCTGAAGCCATAAAAACCCTCCCCAGATCAACAGAGAGGCTCTCAGAGTTAACTCCTTCACCACCTACCCAAAACACACCATGACAGAATGTTGCTTAACAGTACATGTCCATCATAATACAACTAGTATCAGGCAAAACACTTTCCATTTCTCCCATCCCTGGCAGAGTACACTTTCAGATTTTCCTTTTGCTCTGTCTAGACTATCCCTGTCTGCACTGCTGCTGTCAGTCACAGGGATTCCCAGCCCAGTCCCGCAGTATGTCTGAGGTCAATTGCTTGGTCAATCTTCCTCTGTATAAAAGGGGTTAATGTGCTCGCCATAGCACCAGACAATACAGGAGTATATTTGCCAAGGGATTTTAGTAAAGCCTCATACTGCGCAGAACAAAGTGTACTTTTCCTTGCTGTCCAAACTTTGCTTCCTACAAGAACCTGACCTTGGTAATATCTATCAGGAAGCACTCCTACTGTGGGCTAGTCCCAAACGTTAACTGTATCTGTCCCTGCAGTCTGCTGCTGGGCAGATCTCCCTTTCAAACACTAAGCATATTAGACTTACAGTGCTTATCTTACCCTATGTCCTATACTGTCCACTACCCACATTATACAATAATTTTACATTACCATATCACACTCTATACCACATTTCATTGCAATTCACATTTATCACAATACATACTAAAAACCTTAGGACAGAGTTTACAATACAATTCAACATGATTGGTGTCTTCAGGGGCAGTAACGTGACAGTCCAGTCCACACCCCTTTACATCTGTGCTGTACAGATATTGACTGATGACTGGTTCATGCAGCATGAATACTGTAGTTATTACATTGATGGCTAGACCATACAATACAAGCACTTTTTACCATATACATTTTGTGTCTCCAATATTTCTACGTAGATTGTAAGCTTGCAAGCAGTGCCCTCACTCCTCTTGATATCTGTTGAATTTTATGCTACACTGTAATGTCTTTATTGTTTGTACAAGTCCCTTTGTACAAGTCCCCTCTGTAATGTAAAGTGCTGTGGAATATGTTGGTGCTATAAAAATAAAGATCATTACTAACCACAACCCGACCATGACATATAGGTACGTCATGTGGATCGTGCGCTATTGTCGCAGCGAACTCGGCATATATGATAGCCGAACCCTGGCTGTAAGAGCCTGGAGCTGTGCCCACACCTCTCACAGCTGTTTAACCTACAGTAAATCCTTTTGCATTGCAGTGCATTATACCAGCAGTCAGAGTAATAAAAGTTAAAGTCACATAGAGGGACTAAGTAAAAAAGTAATAACAAGTTTTAAAAAAATTAAAAATAAGAAAAAATCATAAAATAAATAAAAAATGAAATAAATATTAAATCAATAAATATATATATGTAAAAAGAAAAATAAACAAAAAAGTACACATATTTGGTATTGCTGCATCTGGAACAACCTGATCTGTAAACCTGAAAAAGAGAGTAATACTCACCAGCACTGCAAGCTCAAGATATGGATGAACTCTTTATGCATCAAATGGCCAAGTTCTCCAAAAAAATGACATAGTTGTCATGGGAGATTTCAACTATCTAGACATTTGTTGGGAATCTCTCTCAGGCAAAACTAACAGGTCAAGGAAATTCTTATCCTCTCTTGCTGACAACTTTATCTTCCAAAAGGTAGGGGAGAAAACAAGGGGAACTGCTACCTTGGATCTAATCCTTATAAACAGGGAGGAAATGGTTGAGGAGGTAAAAGTGGCTGGGACCCTAGGAGGTAGCGACCATGCTATTTTAGAATTTTGGATAACTAGAGGAGGAAGAACTGTGAAGACTCAGACGTCAAGGTTAGATTTCAGAAAGGCAGATTTTAAGGGATTCAGAGAATTGGAGGGATCCAATGGCTGGATATCCTTAAAGACAAAAATGTCCAGGAAGAATGGGAAATCTTGAAAAATGAAATTCTCAAAGCACAATTGTTAACAATTCCGAAAAGAGGGAAGAATAGGAAGCATTTAAGGAAGCCTGGATGGATGAACACAGAACTTAAGCACATGCTAAAAAGGAAGAAAAAAATGTTTATAAAATGGAAAGAGGGAGGCATATCTAAAGAAGAATACTGTATAATGCTGTCTGCAGAACCTGCAGGGCAAAAATCAGATTAACTAAAGCTGACAATGAATTGAGGCTTGCAAGAGATGTCAAAAGCAATAATAAAGGATTTTGGGGATATGTCAAAAGTAAAAGAAAAGTCAAAGATGCTATAGGATTTTTACAGGATGAAAATGATGAAATGGTAAGACAGGATGTTGAGAAGGCTGAACTTTTAAATTCCTATTTTGCATCTGTTTTCTCTCAGAAAGGAAATGTAACTTCAACTGTTCTTCACTGTCCTATTAAGGGAATAGAAGAATCCAGGATATTTATAAACAGAAAGATAGTGAGGAAACACTTAGCTAACCTAAATGAATTCAAGTCTCCAGGTCCAGATGAATTACACCCCAGAGTACTGAAGGAGATAGCAGAAGAAATTTTTGAACCCCTCTCCATAATCTTTGAAAATTCTTGGAGAACAGGAGAAGTCCGAGAAGACTGGAGAAGAGCAAATGTTGTTCCTATCTTCAAAAAGAGGAAGAAGGTGGACCCAGGCAACTATAGGCCGGTGAGTCTGACTTCTATGCCAGGAAAGATCTTTGAACAAATTATTAAACAACATGTATGTCAGTACCTGGATAAGAATGAAGTGATTAAACAGAGTCAGCATGGGTTTGTAACTAATAAGTCATGTCAGACTAACTTAATTTCCTTCTATGACGGAATCACTGATTGGGTGGATCAAGGAAAGCTGTAGATATAGTATATCTTGACTTCAGCAAAGCATTTGACAAAGTATCTCATACAATCCTTATTGAAAAAATGACTAAGTATGGAATGGACAAGGCAACTGTTAGGTGGATTCATAACTGGCTTAGTGATCGGACCCAAAGAGTGGTCGTAAATGGCTGCACATCCATTTGGAAGAATGTCTCAAGTGGGGTACCACAGGGCTCTGTCCTGGGCCCTGTATTGTTCAACATCTTTATCAACGATTTAGATGAAGGAATTGAGGGTAAACTGATTAAATTTGCTGATGACACAAAGCTAGGAGGGATAGCTAATACTAGAGAAGAGAGAGAGAGGATTCAAAAAGATATAAATAAACTGGAGAAGTGGGCAGCAACTAACAGAATGGTTTTTAACAGGGAAAAATGCAAAGTACTACATCTGGGCAATAAAAATGAAAAAAGCATATACAGAATGGGAGGAATAGGCCTAAGCAACAGCACATGTGAAAAAGACTTGGGTATACTAATAGATCACAGACTGAATATGAGTCAACAGTGTGATGCAGCAGCAAAAAAGGCAAATGCAATTCTAGGATGTATTAACAGAAGCATACAGTCTAGATCACGTGAAGTCATTATTTCCCTCTACTCCTCTTTGGTCAGACCTCATCTGGAATATGGTGTCCAGTTTTGGGCACCACATTTTAAAACAGACATCAACAAACTGGAGCAAGTTCAGAAAAGAGCAACCAGATTGGTGACCGGTCTGCAAACCGTGTCTTATGAAGAAAGGTTGCAGGATTTGGGATGGTTTAGTTTGCAAAAGAGAAGACTGAGAGGAGACTTAATAGCTGTCTACAAATATCTAAAGGGCTGTCACATTGTAGAAGGATCAACTTTATTCTCATTTGCACAAGGAAAGACTAGAAGCAATGGGATGAAACTGAATGGGAGGAGACACAGATTAGATATTAGAAATTTTTTTTTGACAGTTAGAGTAATCAATGAGTGGAACAAGCTGCCACGAGAAGTGGTGAGTTCTCCTTTAATGGAAGTCTTAAAGCAGAGGCTGGACAGACATCTGACTGGGATGATTTAGCGAATCCTGCTTTGAGCAGGGGGTTGGACAAGATGGCCCAGGAGGTCCCTTCCAAATCTACGATTCTATGATAACGGCTCATTAGTAAGGCCCCTTTCACACATCCATGTCTCCGGTACATGGGGTGATAGTTTTCACACATTCCGGAGACACTGACACACTTAAACAAATTGAAATCTACATTGCTGTGCACGTCAGTGTGTTTCCATGGACAATGTGTCCGTATGACCCACACGTAGGCATGTCCATTTTTTACCTGGCAGCACGGGCCTCAAAACGTCCCGAACACATGCACACGGATGGCACACTGGGGTGTCATCCATGTGACACATCCAGGCGCCTGAGAAGCAGCGCTACAGTAAGTACTGTTCCACAGCACCATGTGCTGAAGACTGCTCTCATCATTCTCCCCTGCTCTGCTGGCAATCAGCGTGAGCAGGAGAGAATAATGAGAGTTATATTTAAGTGAGGGTTGCAACCTTCAGCTGTGAGCTTCAGCAAGTCTAGTTATCAAAATTAGAGGGATCCCCACACTTTTTTTTAAATTATTTAAATAAATAATTTAAAAATTGGCATGGGGTGCCCCCATTTTTGACAACCAGCCTTGCTAAAGCTGACAGCTGGGGGCAGGTATTCTCAGGGTGGTAAGGGGCCATTGATTTAGGCCCTCCACCAGTCTAAAAATAGCAGCCCGCAGCTGCCCAGAAAAGGCACATCTATTAGATGCGCCAATTCTGGCTCTTTGCCAAGCTATTCCCTCTTGCCCTGTAGTGGTGGCAAGTGGGCTTATTTGTGGAGTTGATGTCACTTTTGTATTGTCAGGTGACATCAAGCCCTCGGCTTAGTAATGGAGAGAGGTCTATAAGACACCTATCCTTTACTACTCTTATAGTTATATTGTAATATAAACACACATCAAGAATAAAGTCTTATTAGAAATAAAACAAAACACAGTTTTCCATTTTTATTTAAAAATAAGAAACACAGTTATACTCACCTAACGCCTAATTTCACTGAATCCTACGTCTCCTGTAATAAAACTAAAATAAATAGACAACAATATCCCTCACCTAGCCATTGTTCTGTTCCATGTCGTAAATTAATCCATGTCTGGGGGATAAACAGTTTTCAACCTGGACGGTGCCAAGATGCGATCATCCAAGCTGAGAACCACTGGTGAATTAGCTGCTGCGAGCTCAACATCATTGACCAGCTGTGACATCATCGAGGCTGTGTTCCCAGCCAGGCTGAGCTGCAGTGACCTCAACACTGTGGGAAAAAGTCAGTGATGAGGTCACTGCAGTTCAGGCTCAGTGACTTCACTGCAGAGCACGGTGAGAAATTCTGTTATTAGCTGCAGCAGGTGTAGGCTGACGGGTGTAATAGTCCCATCAACCACCGCCTGCTGAGAATGATGATGCATTCAAGTGATAGACACCTCTCTATTACTAAGCCGTGGGCTTGATGTGACCTGACAATACAAAGGAGACTTCTTCCCCATAGATGTGCCTTTTCTGGGCAGCTGCGCACTGCTATTTTTAGGCTGGGGGGCCTTCAATAATGGTCCATTACCAGCCTGAGAATACCATCCCCTAGCTGTCAGCTTTAGCAAGGCTAGTTTTCAAAAAATGGGGGGATACCACACCGTTTTTAAATTATTTATTTAAATAATAAAAAAAAACAGTGTGGGGACACCTCTATTCTTGATAACCAGCCTTGTTGAAGCTGACAGCTAAAGATTGCAGCCCCCAGCTGTAAGTTTTGCCTGGCTGGTTATAGAAAATTGAGGGGAACCCACGCTGTTTTTTAAAAAAATTATTTATTTACAGCACAGGAGCCAGCTGATGAATACTTCCATCAGCTGCTCTTGCTGTCACTGTTATTAGCAGTCATTGTTATCATTTGAATATAACTCATTATTCTCTCCGGCTCTCACTGATTGCCGGCAGAGTAGGGGAGAATGGTGAGAGCCGTCTTCAGCACCGCACCACAGGGAACAGCGATTACTGTAGTGCTTCTTCCCTGGCACCCATCCATGTGGTACTGATGCAGCACACAGGAGGCACATGGTTGCCACACATGTGCCCCAAGTATTACACACACAGACACATGGACACTCATCTCCGTTACCGTTTTTTTCGGGTACCAGAAATACCAAGACGTTGTTTAACCAGCCTTATCACTTACACCACATAAGGATTTGCGTAAAAAATAAATAAAACCAATTCTTCACCTGCTGTTGATTTGTTCATTTAGCTTCCCAATGAACGCAGTAATGCTCGGCTTATATTTATCCTGTGCTTACATTTATTCTACGTTGAGCTCTTTCACCAGGATTTCCATGTAAATCACTGAAATAAATGTTTCAGGCAGAACCCTTGGCCGAATATTCCCTATAATGAGGCAGATGAAGACACTGTAGACACCATCTAACCTGTGATCCATGGTCAGTGACAGTTTTGTGCACCTCTGAAAAGAAGGACACCACTGAGCAGAGGCCAGATTGAGTCCAGAGTAACTCTGCTACCTAATTATAGTGAGGGGTTCATCTGAACCATGTTATTCGGCAAGTTAGATAGAAACCCCAAAGTAAGTGCTCAGCGTAGAGTACAGGATAAATGTGATCCAAAATGTTATGTAAAATGTTCCCAATAAAAGCTTCAACTCTATATCTCCAGAAGCACAAGCTGGGCACAATGTATGAGCACTACAATGTACTGGACACTACAATCGCAGATTTGCAATTTTCACTTGGGAACATCTCCCCTGGATGCTGTTCGCACGATTACATGTGGCACCTCATTGTTTATTAATGTGAAATGTAATGTTTGTGTATTGTGATGTCATGTACTGTGTATAGGGTTAGGATTAGGGATAGAAGTTAGCATAGAGTAACAGCAGGGTTAGAATAGAAGGGGGGCATATTAAAGATAGGAATAGAAGTGTTAGTTGGAACAGGCAGCATAGGAGTTAAACAAATGACAGGAGCCACAGAGCAGTGCAGCGTACAGAGGTATGGGACAGGCACTTTCTGTATAGGCAGCAGAGCCCGGACAGCCTTGCCCAGGGCAGGTTATGTGAGAAGCAGTGTAGCAGACAGTTGCTGGCTGTGGATATAAAGCTGCGATGGCAGTAAGGAGCCCCAAGTGGAGACTAGTGCAGTCGGGCACTAGCTCAACAGGACCATCTCCAGGAAGGATCCAGGGTCTATGACCGGGGTGACAATAGAGGAGATGGCATTCCGGACACCTTTCCCAAATGGAACCGGACAAGGGGCTGACAGGGAGCTGGTGATGTTGGCGGCTTGGATGGGACACAAATTGTCCAAGGAGAAGGAAGAGATTGCCAGGAGGAAAGAGAGAGAGATTACGGAAAGAGTAGAGTCTGCCCGGAAGGCAGTGAAAGCGCAGGATACGTGGCTCAGTGTGAATTGTGCTGCCAAGGTGATAAGTGCCCTTTTGATAAGTAAAGTTGTCTTGAGTTGAGTTGGCACCAATGACACGGCAAGGAAGGACCTACCGACAATCTGCAAGGAATTTGAAGAGTTGGGAAAGAAAGAAAAGGAACTGGATGCACAGGTAGTTTTTTCTTCTATCCTTCCAGTAGACCGGCATGGCACCAGGAGATGGAACAGGATCCTTGATGCAAACAACTGGCTAAGACGATGGTGCAGACAACAAGGATTCGGATTCCTGGACCACGGTGTGAATTACCTGTACGATGGACTCCTCGCCAGAGACGGACTACACCTCAACAAACCTGGGAAACACACATTCGCCAGAAGCTCATCAGGAGAGCGTTAAACTAGAAGAAGAGGGGATGGGAAGAAAAATGTTAGACACAAACATGAAACCAGATATAATACTGATGAATGATATGAGGTGTGTCAAAGAAGATCCAAGACAACATACTCAGAAGGGAGGTAAGAAAATTTCTAAAACAATCAACAGGGAGGAGATTGGAACAAAGCAAAATTCTCTAAAATGCCTGCTCGCAAACGCCAGAAGCCTGACAAACAAGATGGAAGAACTAGAAGCAGAAATATCTACAGGTAACTATGACATAGTGGGAATAATCGAGACATGGTTAGATGAAAGCTATGACTGGGCAGTTAACTTACAGGGTTACAGTCTGTTTAGAAAGGATCGTAAAAATCGGAGAGGAGGAGTGGTTTGTCTTTATGTAAAGTCTTGTCTAAAGTCCACTTTAAGGGAAGATATTAGCGAAGGGAATGAGGATGTCGAATCCATATGGGTCGAAATACATGAAGGGAAAAATAGTAACAAAATTCTCTTTGGGGTCTGTTACAAACCCCCAAATATAACAGAAATCATGGAAAGTTTACTGATAAGGCAGATAGATGAAGCTGCAACCCATAATGAGGTCCTTGTTATGGGGGACTTTAACTACCTGGATATTAACTGGGAAACTGAGACCTGCGAAACCCATAAAGGCAACAGGTTTCTGCTAATAGCCAAGAATAATTATCTTTCACAATTGGTGCAGAATCCAACCAGTGGAGCAGCACTTTTAGACCTAATACTATCAAACAGACCTGACAGAGTAACAAATCTGCAGGTTGTTGGGCATCTAGGAAATAGCGACCACAATATTGTACAGTTTCACTTGTCTTTCGCTAGGGGGACATGTCAGGGAGTCACAAAAACACTGAACTTTAGGAAGGCAACGTTTGACCAGCTTTGAGATGCCCTTAATCTGGTTGACTGGGACAATGTCCTCAGAAATAAGAATACAGAACATAAATGGGAAATGTTTAAGAACATCCTTAATAGTCACTGTAAGCGGTTTATACCTTGTAGGAATAAAAGGACAAGAAATAGGAAAAACCCAGTGTGGCTAAACATAAAAGTAAGAGGGGCAATTAACAGCAAAAAGAAAGCATTTAAACTACTAAAGCAGGATGGCACCGTTGAAGCTCTAAAAAACTATAAGGAGAAAAATTCTTTATCTAAAAAAATAAATAAAGCTGCCAAAAAGGAAACAGAGAAGCATATTGCTAAGGAGAGTAAAACTAATCCCAAGCTGTTCTTCAACTATATCAATAGTAAAAGAATCAAAAGTGAAAGTGTAGGCCCATTAAAAAATTGTGAGGAAATTATGGTTGTAGATGATGAGGAATGAGGAAAAAGCTAATATATTAAACACCTTCTTCTTCACGGTATTCACGGTGGAAAATGAAATGCTAGGTGAAATGCCGAGAGACAAAGAAAACCCTATCTTAAGGGTCACCAATCTAACCCAAGAAGAGGTGCAAAACCGGCTAAATATGAGTAAAATAGATAAATCTCCGGGTCCGGATGACATACACCCACAAGTACTAAGAGAACTAAGTAATGTAATAGACAAACCATTATTTCTTATATTTAGAGACTCTATAGCGACGGGGTCTGTTCCACAGTACTGGAGCATAGCAAATGTGTTACCAATATTCAAAAAGGGCTCTAAAAGTGAACCTGGAAATTATAGGCCAGTAAGTCTAACCTCTATTGTTGGTAAAATATTTGATGGGTTTCTGAGGGATGTTATTCTGGATTATCTTAATGAGAATAACTGTTTAACGCCATATTAGCATGGGTTTATGAGGAATCGCTCCTGTCAAACCAATCTAATCAGCTTTTATGAAGAGGTAAGCTATAGACTGGACCAAGGTGAGTCATTAGATGTGTTATATCTGATTTTTCCAAAGCGTTTGATACCGTGCCACACAAGAGGTTGGTACACAAAATGAGAATGCTGGGTCTGGGGGAAAATGTGTGTAAATGGGTAAGTAACTGGCTTAGTGATAGAAAGCAGAGGGTGGTTATAAATGGTATATTCTCTAACTGGGTCGCTGTGACCAGTGGGGTACCGCAGGGGTCGGTGTTGGGTCCTATTCTCTTCAACATATTTATTAACGATCTGGTAGAAGGTTTGCACAGTAAAATATATTTGCAGATGATACAAAACTATGTAAAGCAGTCAATACAAGAGAAGATAGTATTCTGCTACAGATGGATCTGGATAAGTTGGGAACTTGGGCCGAAAGGTGGCAGATGCAGTTTAACAATGATAAATGTAAGGTTATACACATGGGAAGAAGGAATCAATATCACCATTACACACTTAATGGTAAACCACTGGGTAAATCTGACATGGAGAAGGACTTGGGGATCCTAGTTAATGATAAACTTACCTGGAGCAGCCAGTGCCAGGCAGCGGCTGCCAAGGCAAACAGGATCATGGGGTGCATTAAATGAGGTCTGGATACACATGATGAGAGCATTATACTGACTCTGTACAAATCTCTGGTTAGACCGCACATGGAGTACTGTGTACAGTTTTGGGCACCGGTGCTCAGGAAGGATATAATGGAATTAGAGCGAGTACAAAGGAGGGCAACAGAATTAATAAAGGGGATGGGGGAACTACAATACCCAGAGAGTTTAGCAAAATTAGGATTATTTAGTCTAGAAAAAAGACGACTGAGGGGCGATCTAATAACCATGTATAAGTATATAAGGGGACAATGCAAATCTCTCTCTGAGGATCTGTTTATACCAAGGAAGGTGACGGTCACAAGGGGGCATTCTCTGCGTCTGGAGGAGAAAAGGTTTTTCCACCAACATAGAAGAGGATTCTTTACTGTTAGGGCAGTGAGAATCTGGAATTCCCTGCCTGAGAAGGTGGTGATGGCGAACTCAGTCGAAGAGTTCAAGAGAGGCCTGGATGTCTTCTTGGAGCGTAACAATATTGTATCTTACAGTTATTGTTAGGTTCTTTAGAAGGACGTAGATCTGGGGATTTATTCTGGCAGAATTTTATAGGTTGAACTGGATGGACTAATGTCTTTTTTCGGCCTTAATAACATAGTAACATAGTTAGTATGTTTGAAAAAGACTGACTCCGAGGTGTTTTGTGGAACTTGGAAGCACGGAGCGGGAGTGACAGAACTGGAAGGAACTCTGACAGTAACCGTAAGTGTTCTGCTGCACAAGCTGCATGTGCAGCAGAAGGGACATTATAATTCATCTGTGGGGCGCCAGGGTGTGGGAACCGTACAGCCCGTTGCCACGACTACCACCCTGGCCGCCTTGCACATACACTGTTGCCTGTTTCTTGAAACCACCCAGTCAGTCAAAATTGTCATTACACATGTGCATAAATTCCTAGAGGGGTGTTCAATGAATGTGCTTTCCACTGTGAAGGTTTCTATTGTGCCTGAATGCATTTCTAGATTACATGTAGGGTATTGGCACACTCAAAAGATTTTGCACAACTGTGTGGTCCATTTTTTACTAGTACGCCTAATAAAAATGTTAAACTTGAGGCTAAAACAACATTTTAGTGGTAAAAACCAGCGTGTACGCCGGTTTCCAAGGTAAACAGCGGGTATCCAGGAGCCGCGGCTCCTGGATACCCGACGTTTACATTAGAAACCAGCGTCCAGCGTTGCTGATCGCTGGTCTCTCACTGCCACACGCAGCGATGCGTGCTGGGCAGCGGGAGACCAGCGATGGAAAAATGGCCCAGGCCGCTCGAGCACGATCAGCGATAAGCGGCAGGGGGGCCGGTCGCTGACCCCCGTGGCGAGATCGCTGTGGCGTCACAAAATGAGCGATCTCGCTAGCGAGATCGCTGTGTGTGTGACGGGACCCTAACACAAATGCTTCAGCTTTAATTGCACAACATAAACATTTCATCCCGCAAGCACAGCACTTAATTAGCCAGAGTATGAGAATCACCTAACTTACCGCCTGATGATACTATGATCTGAAGTACCTGCTGAGCACAAACGTGCAGAACTTTATTTCAGTTTTGAACTAATTAGTAAAGATATTAATTGTGAAATAACTTTAGGTTCTGGACATATTTTGCTAAAATTTCTGTGAATGCCATGATCTGGATGAGACTTGCAGAAATCCATGACCATTCTATAGAACCAAGCCTATTCACAATTTTGGGATTGATTTTCACTTGCAAAAATGTCTACAACAAATCTTGTGTGTGTGAATATATTCCTGAGTGCTCATACTCACTTGCGAGAGACTCACACGATTCTCGTGCGTGTCTCTCGCATGAAAACCTGGCACTGCCGCCAACACTAGGACCGGAGCATGCAGGTACATAGAAATACATGTATCCACACGCTCCGGTCCGAGTGCCGGCGGCAGTGCCAGGTATTGAGGCGAGAGACTCGCATGAGAATCGTGCTACTCTCTCGCAAGTGAGTATGAGCCCTAATGCCTGATTACTCAAGGTTTTAGTCCAGTATTCTTTAGTAAAAAAAAATTAGTAAAAATCTTTGAAAAATTGTAAAACTTTTAGCGTAACACAAAGTTGAACTAAAATGTAGCAATTTTGCCAGTCTTATGCTATTTTCACCCAGCGCCGACAAAGCCAGCAGCTGAAAAGAAGCACAATAAAAACGCATGTAAAAAACGCACGCAAAAATTCGATGAAAAACACAAGTAACCTAATTTAGCTAATTGGTTCAGACATACTGCAGAAGGGCTAAGAATGGATGTAAAAAGAAGAAAAAGGAGAAATCTCGGAGGAGGGGGGTATTTTATTAATCACAGTAAGGCTTGGGTCACAACGGTACATTCTCTCATTGACAGAATCAGGCTGATAATGGTAATCACACTCCGTTCAAAGTTTGATCAGAGTGAGATCAGGTGAGGAAAAAAATGTATCCATCTTTTCCATTCTATCAGTCCTTGAAAATTTTACTGCACTCAGATGTTATCCAAGTGCAGTCAAATTGCTTCCACATCAGACTGCACTCGGATGACATCCACATTTTGCATACACTCTTGTGAATAAGGCCTAACTCTCACACCCAGTAATCTAGAATGTACTGGTACTCGTATCGAACTGTCGAACAGAACAAGAAGCTGAATTGAAATATCAGATACTCCACAATTTCTTATGTTAATGTTCTACTGAAATTGGATTAAATTTTCATGCACATGCATTTATTGCGCCAATATTTTGTTTTTATTATTAGGCCCCATTCATGCATCTGATTTTCACATACATTTACTATGTTTTTTTTATTTTTTTTTTAACAGATAACACTCACCGACACATTATGGCCTATGGGTGCCTTTACACACTGATGTTTTTTTTGCGGACTATCAAAAAAGGTGGAGACTTATCCAAGTTTGGTCTAATTTGAGGGCCAAATTTCTGTGAATGAGTCCTTTAAGTCCGTTTTACATTCCTGGTGTTCACTTGTCCCTGGCGCCCAGGTCAGTCTGTTCTTCCAACTCCAGAGATAATGTGTTGATAAGTTCTCTCTGCTGGCCAGTATGGGGAGACAATCAGGGACCAGGCAAGCCACTTAAGCATCATGGTATTTTAAAGTGAATAGAAGATTTCATTTTAAATGAGTATCTGCATGTGCAGATTTTGTCGCAGATCCACAAAAGAAATTGCAACAAAAAGATGGAATTGTGGATTTTGAAGTTCAGCAGCTGATATAACAAACTATTTCACGTGAGTAACATTTCTTTAAATCCGAATCTGGACCAAAAATGCTGTAAGACATCATCCTTAGGGTATGTGCTCACAATGTTTTGTTTTTCTTGCAAGGATTTAATAACCATGTGTCCCATGTTGGCCAAACAGTGGCTGATTAATGTTTAACTAAATAAAAAAAAAAAAAAAATGGAAAAAACACACTTCAGACCTACAATAATCCACTCTTCATAAGGAATCACACATTGGCATTTTTCATAATGCAAATAACAGTGCCACCTAGTGTTAATATTATTGTCAACATGTCAAAGCCATGCTAGTTGATGATGTTTGCAGATTCAGCAGCACCACAATCAAAACACAAGTAACATATAATTGACCAAGTGTGTAACGATCCTCTGTGGTTGCAACATTCCTGCAATGTCCGGCGCCCAGAGCTCGGTATGGGTACTAGGAGGAGTGCCTTATCCCTTGGTGTACAGGGGCCGATGGATGCGGAACCGCAAGAAGGGAAGATAACTGATACCAGGTGAACTGTGGGACTGGACCGGAAATCCCTAGGACAGACAGGAATAGCCAACGCAGGGATAATCCAGGAAGAACGGATAGTAATGCTGGAAGTGGACTGTGTTAAGGAAACAAGGAACAAGAAGTGTTGTGCCCGATACTGCGTGCTACAATCTAATGCACTTGAACTGTCCTGTACACTTTTAATGGTTAATATGAACGACGTGCTTCCCGAGTTGTGTGTGGCAGCTCTGGAAGATGGAGGCCTGGAAGCAGCTGAGGCCTGTGGCCTACACATAAGTGAGATGTACCCCACACTGGCAGCACATTGGGGCTGGGTCACGAATTTAATGTAAAGTGCCAGGGCTTAAGGAGACAGCAGCTCGGTCATGGCTAGTAGTTGGCTACCGCTCTCTATCACTTTACACTGCTGCATGGTAAGATATGTTAGATAGGAACAGGAGAACAGGAATACCTCAAACTAGTGTAAAATGCATGATACAAGTCTAAAATGGCCAAAAATAACAATATCCTACACACAACAATCAATTCTAAGACGATACCTGAAATTTCTTGCACACGCTGTATGGGATCCATGCCTGGTTCATTTTAAGGAATGTTAGGTTACCCTCGTTGGATGTGGACAGGCGGATGTGCCTGTCTGTGATGACTAGAGATAAGCAAACTTGTTCAGAAAACGTTCGCCAATCTCAAATTTTGTACGAACGTTACACTTTGGATTTGTGTTCAGATTTCCAAGCTTTTTTCCTAAAAATCTGCAAAAGTCGGGCAAAGTTCAGTAAATGACTGAGTTCACTAAGGGCTCTTTCAGGCATCAGTGTTTCCGGTAGCAGCACGGGTACACTGATGACATCCCTGAGTCATCACTGTGACACATACCAGCACCTGGGAAACAGCGGTACTGTTCGAGCTGTTCCCCGGCACTGAGTGCTAAAGAAGACGGCTCACATCACTGTCTCCTATGATCAGTCCCAGCAGTGGACAATATTGAGAGTTGTATTTAACTGTTAACAGAGAGAGCAGGTGGTTGCTGATGGGAGTATTCTGCAGTCACCCCAGAAAAGGCATATCTATTAGATGCATCAATTCTGGCACTTTGCCCAGCTCTTCCCGCTTGCCCTGTAGCGGTGGCAAGTGGGGTTCATATTTGTAGGGTTGATGTCACCTTTGTTTTGTCCGGTGACATCAAGCCCACAGCTTAGTAATGGAGAGGCGTTTATAAGACACCTATTCATTACTAATCCTATAGTTGTACTGTAAATACACAGCAAGTATAAACTCCTTTAATTGAAAGAATGACACAGACTCCTTTAATGTAATGTAACAGCACTTGTGCTGATGTCAGTGAGTTGAACCGAGTTCATTGGCTGTGACTCCCAGGACTTTTATGATGGCACCATAAGCATGAGAACTTTCTTAAGCTCACAGTGACACAAGTCAAGTCATAGGAGCTCACGCTGCTCAGTGTCTCTGCTGGATGTCAGGCTGTATAGTCACATCATGCAACAATGCAGCCTGCCATTTAGATGTAGCAGAGCTAAACCCATAGCAGGACAAATGGAATATTATCTACTTTGCGGCCAGGTGAAGAATTGTGCTGTTTATTTTAATTCTGTTAAAAGGAGATATTGGCTTCTGTGGACCGGTTGATGTCAGGAGTATGGTTTAATTTAGCTTTATTAAAGGAGTCTGTTTCATTCTATTAATTAAAGGACTTTATTATGTTTTGTGGTTTTTTTTTTTAATACAATATGACTGACTATGGGGTTAGTAATGAGGGCATCTTACCAATATCTATGGCCTCTTACCAGCCTGCAAATACCAGCCCCCAACTGTCAGCTTTAGTTTGGCTATTTTTCAAAAATGGGGGTGACCCCATGCTGTTTTTTTTAAATTATTCATTTAAATAATTTAAAAACAGCGTGAGGACCCCTTTGTTCTTGATAACTAACCTTGCTAATGGTGACAGCCTGCAGCTGTCAGTTTTGCCTAGCTGGTTACCAAAAATACAGGGGAAATATAAGTATAAAGATCCCCCAGAAGCAATTCACTAAACTATATTTGTCTCCTTTGTACAGAAGGAAGTTAACCGTGTCTGGTACCAGGTATGTACTCCCCAGAAAATGTAAGCTATGGCTAGGCCAGTCCTAAATGAGTGTCCCACTTAGTTACTTACACTCCTAATCATTGAAAATGCAACACCCAGAGGAAAAAATGTGTGGAATTATTGAAATTCCAGAATCACTAGACCTATAAATGACATGCAAATGATGAAAACATGGGAAGCATGGTTCAAAATATCTTGAATCATTCAGTATAAAGTATAAGCATGCAGAAATACAAATACACGCACTTAAATGCCTCGGCATTCAACCAATGAAAATTCATGGTTGTTTGAGGAATGCTTTCCCACACTGAACAAGTGTTGGCATACAAATCATCAAGATGCGCTGCTGGCACTGTAACACCGAGCTGTTAGTGTATATGTAATGAAGACTAGAGCGGTCGGGCTAACATACATTATGCTACCTCATATGGATCTAATTAATAATTTAATACAGATCTAATAACCACATGTTAAAGTTGAGGCTTTTATGTAATGTGTGGCACTTATGGAGCTAATTATTCAGTATATCCATATGTTGTTTTTTTTCATTCCTGAACCATTTCACGACCTTGGGATTTTCCGCTTTTGCATTTTCGTCTTTTGCTCCCCTTCGTCTTAAACCCATGACTATTTTTCTGTCAATATGGCCATGTGAGGGCTTGTTTTTTGCGGTATGAGTTGTACTTTTGACCGACACCATTGATTTTGCCATATAGTGTACTGGAAAACAGGGAAAAAATTCCAAGTGGTGTGAAATTGCAAAAAAATGTGCAATTCCACAGTTGTTTCTTTTCTTTTTTTTACCATGTTCACTAAATGATAAAACTGACCTACTATTATGATTCTCCAGGTCATTACGAGTTTGTAGATCCCAAACAGCTGTCATGTGCCTGAAAAGATGAGGGCAAAGCCCGCATCAAATTGATGGAGGCGACCTATGATGTACCTTTACGTTATAGGTCGTAAATGGGGTTAAGAAGTAATGATTATATATAAAGAATATCTTTGTTATCTTTCTTCATTACGTTTACCCACATACAATGTTTCTTCCTTACTAGTATCCGAGAATGTAAGGCTTGCTGCATGGGTTTTTTTTTGGCTGCTTCTTTATGCAAATTAAAAGCTGCATTTTACAGTACCAACAAAATCTCATGCACACACATTGCTGTATTCCTTCAGTGTTTTTTCACCCACAGAAGATCGGTGAAGCTAGTATCTAGTGATAAGTGAGCATGCTCGGCTATCGTATCATCTGAGTATCTCAGGCATGCTCAAGTAATATTTTCGAGTTCCCGATGCTGCATGATTCAGAGTGGTTTGACAGCCGCAACACACGCGGGGCTGCCTGTTTGTTAGATAGACAATCCCTCCATGTGTTGCGGCTAACAGCCGCGAGTCATGTAGCCTTGGTGACTCGAGCATATTACTCAAGCACATCCGACAAACTTGGAAAACATCTGAGTGCGCTCACTCATCACTATTTGAATCCTTTTTTTCAGTTTTTTTTTAAACTGCCATCATATACAGCTTGAACCTCTCTCTACATTCTAACAAGCCCCTCAGTGATTGCTGAATCAGTATAAAATAAGCTCTGCTCACACTATGCACACTAGTGGTTGGTTAGGATGGTGAGGTGTAGAATTTCCAGGACTAATCCTCCCTCTAGGCACGTGAGTCCCTGTGAGTGTGAGGAACATGACTTGAAAGTGAGGTGTCACTGAAAGCTCTTTGCAATCTCGGGCATTCCTACAACCTTCTCTGTCCCCCATCCATGGCAATTCGTAGTAAATCTGGGTGCACGTCCTCAGCTGCCTGGGGAGGCGTCAGTGATGCCAGGTACAGATAGCTGTGGAGGAACTGCACATTTACCAGATCAAAATGTATGGCTGGTCTTACAGACCTACATGCCATCAATGTTTACTATATTTACTGTGGCATGTAAAAGTCTGGGTATCCTGGTCAAAGTTATTAATTGTTATCTTCAATTTGCTTAAAGGGGTTTTCCCAAGAACAAAGTTAACATTAAAGTTGATTTTAATTAATGGATCTTGGAATAATAAGTTCCACAATTGGATGTGTTTAAAATAAAATGTTCCTGTGCTGAGATAATCTTATAAATGTGCCCCTGCTGTGTTCTGTGTAATGGCTGTATCTGACCGTACAGGGACATGGTCTGATCATATCACAGTTCCTGGGCAGGGGGGACGAGTATAAAGACATTACAGTATGGGATCACAGCTGATTCTTTTTGAGAGGTAAAACATTTACCTGCATGTTTTTTAAAAAATGTTTTACCCCAAAGAAAGAATTATTTGCAATCCAATGCTGTTATATCTGTATACATTTTTGCTTCCTCCCCTGCCCAGGAGATGTAGTATGATCAGACCATGTTCCTGTACGGTCAGACACGGCCATTACACAGTACACAGCAGGGGCACATTTATAAGATTATCTCAGCACAGGAACATTTTATTTAAACACATCCAATTGTGGAAATTATTATTCCAAGATCTATTGATTAAAATGAACTTTGTTCATAGAAAACCCCTTTAACAGTTCACTATAGCAGTCATTTTAACCTGGTGTGCCCAATCTTTTACATGCCACTGTACATTGACCTATTTAGCTGGTAAATGTGGAGCTTCTCTGCCGCTGTCTGTACCAGGTACCACTGCTGCCATCTTGGAAATACATAGTGCACAGATGAAGCTGGAGATGTACATTCTGGTTCATTGCGCGTCCCTAGGGAAGGAGAACATAGTGCCCGCACACAATATTAGAAAACAAACAAATGTAAATTGCACGCAAAGTAGCATTTTTATACGTTTAGAGGGAGAATTAGCCTGGAGAAATTTAGTTTCCCCCTCAACTCTGTATAACCCCATCCACACCACTGATTAGTAGCTTTCTGCTTTCCCTGCATAGTGACAAAGAGCAGCTAATCACGGCATAGTTGGACTAAGATGCACGAGGCCAGTTGTCATATAGTGATAATCTCTTGCTGAATAAAGCAGCAAAACACAGTCCAGAAAGTGACACATTGCTGGAATCATGGGCTTCGCCCCTACATTATGCTGCCCTGAGGTTTCATAGCAAAAACCTGGTGACAGATTCCCTTTAAGATCTACAGAAATGAGGGTTACAAGATGTTCATCTTTTAAAAAACAAATTTGTGCTACTTTGTAGAGCGATGACATGCAAACTTTTGTTTTGTTTTTTTTCAAAGCTGATTATCTCAGACCACACATCTTGGGATATCTCAAGCAAAGACAAAATGTAAGGAAGGACACAGTGCTAATGATAGATTAATTTGACTGCCACATAATGGAGCGCTATTGAGTGAAGTATTACTACACACACGTGGTGGTGGGTTAGGTGCGCTAGGGCAGCTGTCAGGTTCCCGCTCTATAACCTACTGGCCTGTGGTTACGGTTCATGGTCAGACGTGGGTGTAGAACATGGCCGACTTAGAAATAGGAAAGAAATAACCACTCCGGACAGTACACAGGGGTCTTTATTGAAATAGATTTGTATGAGCAATTGACTAGCACACAGAAGCAGCACTGCTGTTTCAGAAAACTTTGGGGAAATAAAAGTGGTTTAGCTAATCGTGGCACATCACAGATATAGTCAAGGCAAAATCTTCACAGTGAGTGGGAGGTATACTGTAACGTGCAGTATAGTACTGGATCGCAATCTAAATCTCTCCTTAATACAACAAATAAAAACAAATCTTCAAATGAAAAATAGTTCTCATAAATACAATATCCAAAAATATTTACATCTTTACAAGATTGTAAACACACAATTTATTATCATTGTACCAGATCATTTGGTACTGAATACACGAAATGCATTTTATTGAGCAGTGGTGGGAAAAGGAACCTGATGAAGCAATATGCCGTCTATCCCTGCATGGAACCGGACCAAAACTAAAATACTAGGAAACCCAGTGGGACCGCCCAGCACCCACCATCAGTGGGGGCACACAAGCCTAGAGAAATGGACATATCAAACTATATCACTGTTGGTTACAATCTTTAGGACACATTTATAGTTATATGATGGCTGGTAGAGGAACATGGGTTGGCTACAGTTACACAATGGCGCCTGGCAGGTCTGTGGCGGTAATTCATCTTTTCTGATCAAAAATATATTTAGCTAGATTATCACAGTGCATAAAAGCTTGTGGAGCAGGCATCTGGCTGACGTTTAAAGCACTATCCCACAAATTTATGCTTTCTATAATGTCACGTATAGGGACAACCACACATACTAGATGGTATTAGCTGCACTGTCTATTGCAAAGTGCCAATGGAAACCGCATAGGCATGTGTATATATACAGTGAGGCCCTTCTGTCACTTATACGCGTTTACGTCAGGTAAGCTGATATCACATGCAGTTTGTATACAAGAGGTTGGACAACCTGGATTGCAATATTTGGCTCACCAGTAGTGATGAATGAGCATGCTCGGGTGTTCTCCGAGTATTTTGGGCGTGCTCGGAGATTATGTCTGAGTCCCCGTAGCTGCATGATTTGCGGCTGCTAGACAGCCTGAATGCATGTGGGGATTCCATAACAAACAGGCAACCTCTGCATGTATTCAGGCTGTCTAGCAGCCACAAATCATGCAGCTACGGGGACTCAGACATAATTTCCGAGCATGCCCAAAATACTCGAAGACACCTGAGCATGCTCGAAAATCTCGAGTACCGAGCACATTCGCTCATCACTACTCACCAGTGACGGCAATTGGGATCAGTTGTGCGTGCAGACAATTCGTTGGTCAACTATTCCAGAAAGTAACTTTACATGTAATGCTCAGATAATGAATATTAGTGTGTGAACCGTCTATATACGATCATGCATTAGTGCTTCCTGGAGGCATATGGCGCCTTCTCTACACAACATTGAGCTAGCAGAGAATGAATCTTTGTTTTTATTGTAAAAGCTCCTCATCTTGGTCAGGCAGCACAACAGACTAGTCTACAGGCGAGGAGGCTGGAAAACTAGATATAACTATATATATACACTATATAGTAGGAACACAGTTAAACTTTTCAACAGTTATATATATATTTTTTCAAATATATTTATTTTCTAATATTTCTGATGTGCCCTGTAACTTTACACCTGGTTTGAAGATGATCATATATTTAAAATTGTGGAAATATTCAGTAATAGTTTCATGTAAATGTTGTGACTGTGCAGATGTTATAAGAAACTAAAAAAAGCTGAGTAAAAACTTAAGAATTATGCTATGCATGAGGCTGTTCCTATACAGCAGAAATTCCTTCCGCTGTGGCCAGAATCTATGAAGACGATTCCAAGACATAAAAAAAACAACTACAAGAAATGGAAGCATAGAAGGTCCAATAAAAGCGACAAGCTTTATTTATAATTTATCAAAAGACATGATTAAAGATAAGAGTAATACAGAGATGTATAGCACTCAAGAAAAGCCCAATATGAATGGCAGACAACTATGCACAAGACGATATATCTACACCACACAAGGAAGGTCGTTCTTATTCAGGTTTCCTCCAATTCGTCACTCTTTATTACCATGTGCATCACCATCTCAGCTCTTTTTGGCCTTACGAATATATTTTTTAATCATGTCTTTTGATAAACTATAAAGATTGCTTTTATTGGGCCTTTGAGTTTCCATTTTTTTTAGTTTTTTTTACTTAAAGGGAATCTGTCAGTAGGATCAACCCTCCTAAGCCGGCTATATGGGCAGGTAGGTCATATGAAGCTGAATAAAATGATACCTTGACATCTGCGATCCAGAGAATTCCAACTTTTTCTTAATATGTAAATGAGCAGTTAAGATCTATGGGCTGGGAACTGATCTCCCAGAGAATCTGCCTCCAGAGGTTATTGTTAGTGAAAGGGGACGTTACCAGTATAGAACAGAAGAACAGACTATTGGTCATTATGTCTCCCACTGGTAACGCCTCCTTTCATTTAAAATAAGCTCTGGAGGCAGATTATCATGCAGATCGATGCCCGGGCCCACAGATCTTAGGCTAATTTCACACGTGCTTTTTTTTGCAGCGCGTTTTCCCCGCAAAAAAACGCATTGAAAAAACGCAAACGCATACAAATGCTGCGTTTTTTTCAAGCATTTTTATGAGCATGCATGAAAAAAACGCAGCGTTTTTATGCGTTTTTACCGCGTTTGCGTTTTTTTCCAACATTAGGTGGCCCCTCACACTAACCCAAACCATGACTTTACTAACCCTAACCCTTAACCAAACCATACTAACCCTAACCCTTAACCAAACCATCCGAACCCTAACCCTAGCTAACCCTAACCCTAGCGCTAAACCCCCTTAACTAACCCTAACTCTAACCCAAACCCCTAAATTCCATTGTCCAACTAATGGTAACAAAAAAACGCATACATAAGCATGCCAATGCGCACATATGCGCACCCATAGACTTATAATGGGTGTCTTGCTGTCAAAAAACGCATTGCGCGCGCATGCGTTTTTTTGAGGCAAGTCGGACGCCCAAAAAATGCAACAGGATGCATTTTGTGCGCCCGAGCGCATACCGCAAAAAAACGCATGCGCAGAAAAACGCATACAAACGCATGTGTATGCGCACATAAGCGCATCCCATGCAAAGTATAGGAAAAAAAAACGCATGCGTTTTTTAGAGCTAAAATACCGCGAAAAAAACGCAAGTGTGAAACCAGCCTAAGCAGCTCATTTACATATTCCAGAGAAATCCATGTTTTTCTTAAGTCAACGGATCGCATATATCAAGGCATCATTCTATTCAACTTTCTATGAACTACATGCCCATATAGACTGCTGAAGAGTAATGATCCTACTGATTCCCTTTAAGATCTCCAGAGGTGGGAATTGCAAGATGTTCAACTTTGAAAAAATAAGATTTTTTTTCCACATCTCAACTATATACACTGAAATAAAAAAAATAGTGCAGAAGAAAATGTATGGCTAGCTCTTTTTTATAATGACAAAATGCTACATGTTCCAAGTTGCTAAGAAATGTATGCATGAATGATAAATGTATGCTACAAATAGCCATACATAGTGCAATACTTTAGACCCATCTAATGATCATTGACCTATCAAGTATATCTGATGCTCACATTTCATGATTTTCCAAAATTCAGACTAAGGTCATACTACTATGGAAATAGAAAATGGAAAAGTTGCCATGGGCCAAACTGAATATTTACAGTGATCCAGTGTCTGTTTATGGAGGATCAGAAACAAGGACATCTTAATGACATTTGGTAACTTTCTTTTGTTCTCTTCTGAATTTCATTCCCATGACACTGCATAGATGTAAGAATTCCATGGCTATTTAGCAGGGAGCTGCCATTCTTAGCTGTTTTCCTGTCACCTGAAATCGACTAATTCATTTTAAACACATTGAATTAGTTTAAATCAGTCACACGGGGTAAAGATTCATAAACATATTTTTGTCTTTTGTAGGGGACCTTGAGATACAGAGATCGTCCTCAATACGGAATTGAGCAGTGTACACTTTTCAAAAATTAGATATGTTATGTAATGATATATTAGAGAATGCCACTTTACAAAACATCGTAAGGTGGCGTTCCGTAATCTGTGGGTCCACACATGCCCGGAAGGCTGCCAGGACATGCAGAGATTGTAGTTTTTCGAGAGCTGGAGAGCAGAGTTTAGGGAGTATTGATTTAAGCATGCACTTAAAGGGCATGTCACACTAAGAGATATCGCTAGCAATATCGCTATAACTAGTGACGTTATAGCGATATTGCTAGCGATATCGCTGTGTCTGATACTTACCTCCGACCGGCTCCCCCGCTGGTTATCGCTGATCGCGCGAGAACGTCCAGGACCGCTTCTCGTCGTCAGCTTCCTGCTGTGAAGGCGAGCGACGCGTGGAGCCGGGCAGGAGGACGCAGGATCGCCTGGTGTGACAGGTAAGTAGCGACCCCCGTCCCCAGCGATGTCGCTGGTGAGATCTGCCTGTGTGGCAGCTCACTAGCGACCACTTAGCGATGTACCAGCGATCCTGACCGCGTCATATCGCTGGTCGGGATCGCTGGTACATCGCTAAGTGTGACAGTACCTTAAGAGCAGAACAATGAGCACTCCTATCTCCCATAGTGCAACTCCTTGTAATTATGTGTAATTAGGCGAGGCGGAGACAGAAGAGGACCCCTGTGCAAAAAATATTGTGGCCCTTTGTAGTCCATAATACACCCTTTTATGTGCTACTTTGGAGTTGAAAGTGGGCCCCTTACCTCTTTGGCCCCTGTGTGACTGCACCAATGGTCAGCTGTAATGAGTTGTTTTGGGAATAGTGCTAGCATGCTACTGGCCGTGACATTTGCCGATTTAGTGTAGGTCGCCGTTTTTCCTGCATTATAAGTTAATAAAGCTATTCCAGTTTGGCAATAATAACTGTCTGACCTACTGTTAACTGTGCACTTCGGGAATGTATAGCCAATGAGTAGGAGTTTGTATAGAATGCATAAAATATACTGTACAGACCAAAAGTTTGGACACACCTTCTCATTCAAAGAGTTTTCTTTATTTTCATGACTATGAAAATTGTAGATGGTATCAAAACTATGAATTAACACTTGTGGAATTATATAATTAACAAAAAAGTGTGAAACAACTGAAAATGTAATTCTAGGTTCTTCAAAGTAGCCACCTTTTGCTTTGATTACTGCTTTGCACACTCTTGGCATTCTCTTGAAGTGCTTCAAGAGGTAGTCACCGGAATTGGTCTTTCAACAGTCTTGAAGGAGTTCCCAGAGATGCTTAGCACTTGTTGGCCCTTTTGCCTTCACTCTGCAGTCCAGCTCACCCCAAACCATCTCGATTGGGTTCAGGTCTGGTGACTGTGGAGGCCAGGTCATCTGGCGTAGCACCCCATCACTCTCCTTCTTGGTCAAATAGCCCTTACACAGCCTGGAGGTGTGCATGGGGTCATTGTCCTGTTGAAAAATAAATGATGGGCCAATTAAATGCAAACCGGATGGAATAGCATGCCGCTGCAAAATGCTGTGGTAGCCATGCTGGTTAAGTATGCCTTAATTTTGAATAAATCCCAAACAGTGTAACCAGCAAAGCACCCCCACACCATCACACCTCCTCCTCCATGCTTCACGGTGGGAACCAGGCATGTATAGTCCATCTGTTTACCTTTTCTGCGTCGCACAAAGACACGTGGTTGGAACCAAAGATCTCAACTTTGGACTCATCAGACCAAAGCACAGATTTCCACTGGTCTAATGTAATTCCTTGTGTTCTTTAGCCCAAACAAGTCTCTTCTGCTTGTTGCCTGTCCTTAGCAGTGGTTTCCTAGCAGCTATTTTATCATGAAGGCCTGCTGCACAAAGTCTCCTCTTAACAGTTGTTGTAGAGATGTGTCTTCTGCTAGAACTCTGTGTGGCATTGACCTGGTCTCTAATCTGAGCTGCTGTTAACCTGCGATTTCTGAGGCTGGTGACTCGGATGAACTTATCCTCTGCAGCAGAGGTGACTCTTGGTCTTCCTTTTCTGGGGAGGTCCTCATGTGAGCGAGTTTCTTTGTAGCGCTTGATGGTTTTTGCCACAGCACTTGGGGACACTTTCAAAGTTTTCCCAATTTTTCGGACTGACTGATCTTCATTTCTTAAAGTAATGATGGCCACTCGTTTTTCTTTACTTAGCTGCTTTTTTCTTGCCATAATACAAATTCTAACAGTCTATTCAGTAGGACTATCAGCTGTGTATCCATCAGAGTTCTGCACAACACAACTGATGGTCCCAACCCATTTATAAGGCAAGAAATTCCATTTATTAAACCTGACAGGGCACACCTGTGAAGTGAAAACCATTTCCGGTGACTACCTCTTGAAGCTCATCAAGAGAATGCCAAGAGTGTGCAAAGCAGTAATCAAAGCAAAAGGTGGCTACTTTGAAGAACCTAGAATATAAGACATACAGTATCTTCAGTTGTTTCACACTTTTTTGTTAATTATATCATTCCACATTTTAATTCCTTCATAGTGAATCTACAACTTTCATAGTCATGAAAATAAAGAAAACTCTTTGAATGAGGTGTGTCCAAACCTTTGGTCTGTACTGTATATACCTTTTATATAATAGTAGCATTGCATTTCTTGTGCATTTACACAAAAACATGTAAGCCCCTGTTCATATGTCTGCTCGGACATATAACGTTTGGTTTAGGAATAGACAAACTGAATTACCCCATGCATCAAGTATGCAAACTAAACCAGAGCAGCCATATCGATTACGGTCATATGAGGGCTGTTTGGTGACCCTTTCAGAACAGAAAAGAAGTCTTGCATACAAAAGTTTCTTCTCCTTTCTAAAAACAGGACCCTATAATAATCAATGGGGCACGGTTTCATATGCATAGGTGATACAAAGGATCACTTACTTGACTTGTATGCTCCCAAAATGGAGCAAGCAGATGGAATGTTCGAACGGACATGTGAACAAGGCCTAATACAGTATCTCATTAAAACAACCAGCAGCTCCGGGTGAAATGCTATCACACACACAAAAAAAATTCAAAATGCAATAAATATATATTATTAATTAAACAGTGAGCAGCAACATATGTCATGGTGCAAAATTATTCTAGAGTGGAGGACAAAACGGTAAACCGGACATGTGTTTCTGGGTTCAATTGGCGTTTATTTATGGAAAAAAAAAACAAAAAAAAACAGAATTAAGCGGATAGTTCTACTTAAAATGAAATTGCCAGCACACCTTAAATAACCAACTATACAGATAAGAAACAATTCTGTGGAATGTCAGCAACATCGAAGAAATGCATGGATTTAATAAATAATATAAAATGAATTCTTGTTAAAATATAACTCTTGTTCTATTCCTACATAACTACCTTCATTATCCAAAATACAGCCGAGTCCATAATGACATCTTTCGGACAGTATAAATGAATATGCACACGTTTCTGCTGTACGGGGAGGATAGGAGTGACCTTACCTTGGATGATATATGTACATCTTTATGAAACAGCAATGCCACAACACAAGGACGGAATTCATGAGCACAAATGTATGGACACTAAAGCTTGAGCTAACCCGAGTTCAGGAAGCAATGATACAATGCATGACCCTTCCCCTCCTAGTAGCACGAGTGCCTCCATTCTGAATGTGAGATTTCATAGCCTGGCACAGCAAAGTTCCTCCAGCACAGTGATTCCTGACTACAGCTCGTAATAGCTGCACTAATCTTTGGAACGGGCATTTTGAAGTCGTCTTGTGATATTGGGCCCAGATCAGGCATGATCATGCTTCTACAAATCTGCTAAACATGGAAATCTGAATATATCCACATAGTCTGTACTTGTTATGTGACCAGACAGCCAATTCCATGATGGAGGAGATCCTCCTATAACGACAGATGTGCTCACATGAAGTGATACCCTGGCCTTTTAAAGCAGATCTACAAAGCACTTCTCTGGTTAGACCATTTGGTATCCACATATAAGTATTTGATAAATTTTCACAATAGGTAATTTTTTATAGTCTATATAAAGCCTTTAGATATAGTTGTACATAGTGGTTGAGAAACTCTAATATTGGCACAACTTCTGGATTTCTTTGTGACATTAGTATTCTGCCAGGGACAGACCGGGATCACACTGAAACATTGGATCTTTGATATCTGATGATATTGAGAACTCTGTATGAGTGTTACCATATGTGCGAAATGGACCATTTTTTTTCTCAGGTCTCATCCTAGCTGCATTTGTTTGTTTTCACTGAAGCAGGTAGACTGTCTGAACTTTTTTCACTCTGACTCTTAAAGGGAATCTGTCAGAAGGCTCAACCCTCCTAAGCCGTCTAATATGTGCATGTAGGGCATAGGAAGCTGAATTACATGATACTTTGATATCTGTGATCCAATGTTTTATTCCAGAGAAATCCACATTTTTCTTACATATAAATGTGGCTTTTCCAGGCTATGGGCAAGACACTGTCCGCATGAGAATCTGCCTCCAGAGCTTATTTTATATAAACGGGGAGTTACCAGTGTGAGACCTGTAATTAACATATTAGCAGCAACAGCTCCGCTGTAGTACAACAATATTGCAAACCTGTCTGAGATGGAAGCTGAGACGAACCTGCGGATATGTCAGTTACACTCACACACAGCTCTGCAGTGAGACCAGAAAAGCAGAGGGCGGCCATTAGTTATACTGGTAACCATTACATGTCTCACACTGGTAACTCCCCCTTTTGTTTAAAATAAGCTCTGGAGGCAGATTCTCATGTAGGTCATTGCTTGGTCTTCAGTTTTCAACAGCTCATTTACATTTAAGAAAAACGTATAGTTCTCTGGAATAAAACATTGGATCTGTACAGATAAGATATCATTGTATACAACCTTCTATGATCTGTGTGCCGATATAGACATCTTAGGAGGGTTGATACTACTGACGGAGTCCCTTTAACAAGGTATCAGTTAAAAACGGAACTCTGAAGTACAAAGTATGTCTTCCTAATGTCATCTGAGACTTTCAGATCCCCATAGACTTTAATGGCAGAGTGTGAGCCACAAGACAGATGAGAATAGGACATGCTCTCATGGATCGAAGACAGACTCTTTTTTAAAACAGATGTGTGAGTGGATAAGTGAAACTCTATGAATCAGTGTGTCGTCTGAGATAAAAACAGACAGGAATAGAATGTGTCAATATAGCCTAAGGTTCTGTTCACATTAGCATCATGTCTTTCAATGAAGCTAAGACCGATAAGGAATAGTATGAAGCTGTGAAAGGTTCTCTTAAATATAAGGAGCATTTTTTTTAGGGTTCACATATGAAAATCCTATTTTTATTCTGGATGCCCTGAAACACTGTATACACGTCAGTATGGGAAAAGCCATGTTGTGTATACCTATAGTAAGTGACCATATGTATTCTGTTCTTTCATAGCCATCACACTTCTTGCTACATGTGTATAGTATGTCCAATAATAAAAATAAGGGAAGGGGGCTGGTAATTATTAGGAACATGCAACACTTAGAAATCCAATCCATCAATATAAGAGAGTTAAATATACAGTGAGATATTGTGCATTCACAGGAACAGCGACACAAGGAAAACACCAGCACAGTAGACTGTATGCAACCAGAACGAGCCGTCGATGGCAAACAAAAGCAAAAACTTCAAGATTAAGTTGTAAGTATTGTCTGTGGACGCAACTGTGTTGGCACTCCATGCTTGGAATGAAGCTCCGCATTTGAGCAGTTTGACAAGTGTGGCAACCATTCTGTAAAAATAGCTTTTCTCTAGCAATGTGCTTTGAATCATTGTTTCAACATTGTGCTCGGCCTATCTCCTAGTGTTTTTACCAACGCGCTTGTGCATATACAGAAATCTATATTGTGTACGTACTGTAGACAGCTGTGGAACACAAGATCAGAAACTGTAGCACTAACGTTCTTGCTGTGCCGTTGTGATGTGGTGCTGCATGCTTTTCCCCTATTTGGAATAACTGAAGGCAAATAAATATATTTTTTCAGTAGCCAATACAAGTAAGATGCCATGATGTCTTAAGCTGGTCATACACATTAGATGATCATCTCCTGAGACTGCCCTACCTTCTAATTTATATGGGGACCTTCCAACTTTCTTCCAACCCCATATGTTGGAGGAGAGAAGGGAAGATTGTGCCATTGGATTTCAATATGCCCCATTCTTTCACTCTCAGCACAAATAAACCCCGCTAGAGGTATCTGGCAGCGACTTACTCCCAGTCACCATATAGAGCACTTACAAAGTGAGCATGTGTATAGCGGTTGTTGGGAAAGATACAGTAGCTTTCGACAATGAAAAGTGTAGATATAAGCTTGATGTAGTACTATACACAGAGTACGGTTGCCTGACAAAGCTTGGGTGATGGATCGTAGAATTTAGCTATTCCTTGTCTCGAGGCATATTGTAGCTTATGAATCAAATACAGACCACTGCTTTATCAAAAAAAATAGAATATCAGGGTCAGATAAAAGAATAGCATACAGTAGGTGCATCATAAATGAATAGTGCAGGAACTGTTGGTGATGTTTCGGTGTTTTATAACATATTTAGGCTACTGGTGAAATGATTTAATTCCCTGATATTTCATTAAGGAATAAGATACAGTTTAAAAAAAATTGATAAGCAAGCAAATGGTTACAAAATAAGTCCAATGTATGACTGGCATGATTTGTGACATAATGGCGCTTGAAGCTGACGGGAGGAAAGTTCACAGCATCAATCTAATGTGGGCGAGTAAGGGACAGATCCAGCACAAGTTGGGATTTGCTTATACTACATGCGGGGAACGGATCTGTAGCTAGATACAAGTAGAACCGTTATGTTATTATTGGTTACATTGTATCAGAAAGTACAGAACGCGTATTACTCCTTGGCTAGAGACGGCTTAACCGCTCTGTCAAGCCATAGAAATCTATATCCACAACTGTGCCGGTCTTTGTTTTAGGATGGAAAACAATGGGATATTCTCCCGAATAGATGGGATTGAGTAGCCACAAGTCTCTGTAATTTGCACTACGTATATCCAAAAGGCTTAACCTGCTATCTAAATCCAGCACTATAGCGCTTGTGAGAAATACGGTTTTACATGACAAAAGGCTTCCAAAAATAAGGTACTGCCAAGCTAAATGGGTCCATGTCTTGAATGCGGTGCAGGTTCTCGTTATTGCTGCGCGTTACAGGATCTGCACGTCAGTGCTCAGTAACAGTCATTTCACCTCTGTCCATAACTATGGCTTCCAGAAATTCTTTAAAACTACAAGACGATAAGAAACTAGACAAGTTCTATGGAAAGGATGTCAAACCATGTTGCTGCTCTACAATGTGAGTAGAAAAGATAAGGTGATATTCATGGATCCATACTAAGAAGCTTCTACCATCTGCTTCCCACCTTATGGAACAAAACTACTTAGGTTAGATGAGTGAATCTCCGGGGTCACCTGTTCGGTCAACACATACTAAGTCAATGGGTTCGCTGACACCGTCAAACAAATAAAGTTATCTTGTAACCATTTCTTGTTGCATTTGATATTTTTAAGGATTTTTTTTACAGCGTCGAGAAGAGGAAGAAAACCAGGGTTATGGGTAACCTGCAAATGAGATTGGTTTCAGCTTTCCCTTTAAATGTAACATCTAAGAATTGCTGCCAAACACTGCATGTGATTGTAATACAAACATGGATTCATACTTCACAGTAGTTCAGTTCTACTTAACCAATAACCATTGTACTTCTGTTACACTAAAAATATATCACATTCATAACACTTCCCCAAGTGGTTCAATCAGCCAATGGGCGGTGAGTGCCACTGCATTTACCGAAATGGAGGAGAATGCTTATGATGAGCAAAAAGGCATTCAAAAGAATTGAGAATATGAAAAACACAGCTGCAGATGTAGGTGCAGAAATATCAAAGCTCCGCTTGTCTTCCCATGTAACTAATTCTTAAATTAATATTTACAAATACATTAAAAAGTTTCTGTTAAATATAGGGAATGTGTGTCTGGGAAGTGTTTGAGTCCATTGGCACTTTGCACTTCATTGGTAAAAACAAAAGTGGGATGCTAAAACGCGTGGTGCAGCCAAAGCAACGGCTGAGACGGAGAGTCACCATCAGCCCGAGATGTCACTTCCAGTGAGCGCTTGTTCCAACCTAACACAGGTCTATGTAGTAGGTAGCAACAAAAGATCAGACCGATTGTCTTGTCCTTCCTTCGTTAACCGGATACAAAGTCTTACTATAAATGTTCATAGCTCTGTGGCTTTGATGATTCCTAACAGAAGGACAGCATAAGAAGCCCAACAATAGATACATGGAGGACAAGGACAGGATTTTCTGATAAGGACTGATATAAGATTACAGCATGACGCGTACCAGGATTCTCCAACGTTCTCACCCACAATTCACTTCAGCATAAATTTGATTAAAAAAAAAAAAAAAAGAAGTAGAAGAAGAATAAGTGCAATTGACCTGAAATGGCAAGAAAGCTGTCTTTATAGCAATTGTAAACGTATCTGTAGAATGAGCTTGTATAATATCTGTGCTAAATTTGCTAACTGGCTAAAAGAACACTGGACAATGCTACCATGCACTCCTCTTCACCGATAATTACTCTACTAGTATATTTCTACTCCTCATACACGGCAAGACAGTGGTAGCCACTATACTGGTGAAGATACAAGAACTGGGTAATTATTCTTGGTATGTATTCCCATGAAGTATCTACATCTTATATCCACAGGACAGGTAAGTCATTTCTTAGAAGTGCATAACCGTCTCACCACACTGCCACAGTGCAAGTTGGGAGGTCAAAGGGGTCTTAAGGGGACAATTATGGCAACACTCAGGAAAGCTATCATCTTGAAAACATTCTTGCCACACGGCAATCCCTTCCAAAAACATCCAGGGATATGTTGAATTTCAGACATAAAAATTAACATAAAAGCAACTACTGCAAAAACCATTTCATACTCTTGCTTGGCATACACGAAAGCATGCATATGCCAAGAAAAAAAAGCAAGGATGGGATGCCTCGCTCCTTCAGCACAGGCCATTCAGGATAGGCTGATGCAACTGAACGATGAGCAATCACTAAATTTGGCAACTTTCACAACTCTTCTCTTAGTGAAAATTCATCTCTTCATTGCCTCAAGCTGCATGACCTTTTCTAGACTTCAAGCGGTTAAGACCAGTCTTCAGTAGACAATGTGTGATGCAGGCTCCCAAAGCTTCTTCTATGTACACCTTGCTGTAGAGGACCATACAAGTAACTAAAAACAATGCTGTGGACCTTGGTCAAGGTGTTGTAAGTAGTTATCCCTAAGATTTCTTGGTCCTGTAATGCCACCTAAAGGCCATTGCTATTTCTGTGACTAAGTGGTGGTTTGGAGATCTCTACAACTGCAGACCGGGACTTGTTCAGAAACTTTGGAACTCGACGTAAAAGCCTTTGTGCCTCGGTAAATGCTTCGGTCAGTTCTTTCTTCCACTGTACAAATTCTGGATCGCTCTGTAAAAACAAGTTTAAAAAAATAAATAAATAAAAAAATCAGAAAATATGGTAAGCGTAGATACCACATTCATTTATTGTCGTCACCTACTATTTTTTTTTGTTAGAGGGATCCTCCAAAAATAAACAGTATATTCCATTGCAGGAACCCCCAACTATGGTCTGTGGGGGAAACTATACACAAGTGAGCAATTCCCTTTGGTGATGCCGCAGAGTAAAGTGAAGAATTAGACACTGGCCACGGAAATCGTTAGGATATCTGTGCAATTCAAAGGCATAATGGGCAGCATGGTGGCTCAGTAGTTAGTACTGTTGCTTTGCAGCAATGGGATCCTGGGTTCAAATCCCACCAAGGAAACATCTGCTAGGAGTTTGTATATTTCTCCCTGGGTTTGAGTGGGTTTCCTCCGGGTTCTCCAGTTTCCTGCCACACTCCAAATACATATTGATAGGGAAACTAGATTGTGAGCCCCAATGGGAACAATGATGATAATGTCTGTAAAGTGCTATGGAACATGATGGCGCTAACAAACAAATAATGTGAACTAAAGTGTTTATTTGACCTGTTCCCACTTCAAGATATATAATTACATCAATGGGGTGGTCAAAAGGGTTATTCTGATAAAATTAAAGGGAATCTGTCAACAGGTTTTGGTATGTACTCTGAGGACAGCGGGGTGTAAGGGTTAAAACACAGATTTCACTTATCAGGCTGTGTGCACAAAATGTAAAAAAAATAAGAAAAATTGCTATTTTTGCCATTCTCCACTATAAAGAGCACATAGAAGTTAATCATTAGGATACATGTACATATGCATCTCTCAAAATTAGAATATGAAAAAGTTAATTTCAGCTTTTCAATACAAAAAGTGAAACTCATTATATAGAGAAATAGATCACTGTGTGTAATGACAAGTGTTTATTTCTGTTAATGTTTATGATTATGGCTTACAGCCAATGAAAACTCAAAAGTCATTATCTCAGTAAATTAGAATACTTTATAACACCAACTTGAAAAATTATTTTAAAATCTGAAATGTTGTTCTACTGAAATGTATGTTCAGTAAATGCACTCAATACTTGGACGGGGCTCCTTTTGCATCAATTACTGCATCAATGTGGTGCGGCATGGAGGCAATCAGCCTGTGGGACTGCTGAGGTGTTATGGAAGCCCATGTTGCTTTGATAGCATCCTTCAGCTTGTCTGCATTGTTGTGTCTGGAGTTTCTCATCTTCCTCTTGACAATACCCTATAGATTCTCTATGGGGTTATGGTCAGGCGAGTTTGCTGCCAATCAAGAACAGTGATACTGTTGTTTGTAAACCATGTATTGGTACTTTTCGAAGTGTGGACAGGTGCCAAGTCCTGCTGGAGAATGAAATTTCCATCTCCAAAAATCTTGTCAGCAGAGGGAAGCATGAAGTGCTCTAAAATATCCTGGTAGACGGCTGCACTGACTTTGGTCTTGCTAAAACACAGTGTACCTGCGCCAGTAGATGACATGGCTCCCCAAACCATCACTGTTTGTGGAAACTTCACACTAGACCTTGGAAATCAAGGTCCCAGAGTCTTAAGGCTTAAACCTCAATCATCAGCACTAACAGAAATAAACACGTGAAATAGATCACTCTGTTTGTATTGACTCTATATATGAGATTCACTTTTTGTATTGAAGAACTGAAATAAATTAACTTTTTTATGATATTCTGATTTTGTGAGAAGCACCTGTATGTATATCAAATGAATGGCATTGAAAACTCACAACTCATCCTACAAAACTAAGCCTTCTTGACTTTGTGCCCATATTACTCATATACAGTTAGGTCCATAAATATTTGGACAGAGACAACATTTTTCTAATTTTGGTTCTAGACATTACCACAATGAATTTTAAACAAAACAATTCAGATGCAGTTGAAGTTCAGACTTTCAGCTTTCATATCCACATTAAAATTGGATGAAGGGTTTAGGAGTTTCAGCTCCTTAACATGTGCCACCCTGTTTTTAAAGGGACCAAAAGTAATTGGACAATTGACTCCAAGGCTATTTCATGGACAGGTGTGGGTAATCCCTTCATTATGTCATTCTCAATCAAGCAGATAAAAGGCCTGTTGATTTGAGGTGTGGTGCTTGCATTTGGAAGGTTTTGCTGTGAAGGAAACTAGCGGTCAAAGGAGCTCTCCATTCAGGTGAAACAAGCCATCCTTAAGCTGCAAAAACAGAAAAAACCCATCCAAGAAATTGCTACAACATTAGGAGTGGCAAAATCTACAGTTTGGTACATCCTGAGAAAGAAAGAAAGCACTGGTGAACTCATCAATGCAAAAAGACCTGGGCACCCACGGAAGACAAGTGGTGGATGATCGCCGAATAATCTCCATGGTGAAGAGAAACCCCTTCACAACAGCCAACCAAGTGAACAACACGCTCCAGGAGGTAGGCATATCAATATCCAAATCTACCATAAAGAGAAGACTGCATGAAAGTAAATACAGAGGGTTCACTGCAGGGTGCAAGCCACTCATAAGCATCAAGAATCAAAAGGCTAGACTGGACTTTGCTAAAAAACATCTAAACAAGCCAGCACAGTTCTGGAAGAACATTCTTTGGACAGATGAAACCTAGATCAACCTCTACCAGAATGATGGAAAGAGAAAAGTATGGCGAAGGCGTGGTACAGCTCATGATCCAAAGCATACCACATCATCTGTAAAACACGGCGGAGGCAGTGTGAAGGCTTGGGCATGCATGGCTGCCAGTGGCACTGGGTCACTAGTGTTTATTGATGATGTGACACAGGACAGAAGCAGCCGAATGAATTCTGAGGTATTCAGAGCCATACTGTGTGCTCAGATCCAGCCAAATGCAGCCAAACTGATTGGTCATCGTTTCATACTACAGATGGACAATGACCCAAAACATAAAGCCAAAGCAACCCAGGAGTTTATTAAAGCAAAGAAGTGGAATATTCTTGAATGGCCAAGTCAGTCACCTGATCTCAACCCAATTGAGCATGCATTTCACTTGTTAAAGACTAAACTTCAGACAGAAAGGCCCACAAACAAACAGCAACTGAAAACCACCGCAGTGAAGGCCTGGCAGAGCATCAAAAAGGAGGAAACACAGCGTCTGGTGATGTCCATGAGTTCAAGACTTCAGGCAGTCATTGCCAACAAAGGGTTTTCAACCAAGTACTTAGAAATGAACATTTTATTTACAATTATTTAATCTGTCCAATTACTTTTGGTCCCCTTAAAAACAGGGTGGCACATGTTAAGTAGATGAAACCCCTAATCCCTTCATCCAATTTTAGTGTGGATACCCTCAAATGAAAGCTGAAAGTCTGAACTTCAACTGCATCTGAATTGTTTTGTATAAAATTAATTGTGGTAATGTCTAGAACCAAAAGTAGAAAATGATGTCTCTGTCCAAATATATATGGACCTAACTAACTCCTGTATTATTTGACAACAGAAATTGAGGAAAAAAAATTGGCCTAATTTTTCAGACTATATGGAACGTAACAGACGTACCTCACACTGCAGGACAAATTGCTTTGCTCCTTTAATCCTCAGCAAGATGCATTTTTTATCCTTAATCTGGGTTTCTTCCACAGACACTATTTGCTCCATCGTCAATAAATTTTGCTGCATGCCAGAAAAATAAGACAATATAGAAATATGGAGATTAGATACAGTTCTCTAAGTCTTCACATTGACACATCGGGGAAAATGATTTCTATGAAAAACACAATCCTGGAAAAATCACTTTACAACACAGCAATACAAGATGTGTGTGGGGGATAGGATTCTATTAAAGGTGAATCTGTCAGCAGATTTTTTTTCCTATTTAATCTGAGAGCAGTATATTGCAGGAGCAGATAGCCTGATTCTAGGGATGTGTCACTTATTAGGCTGGGTGCTGTAGTTTCAACACAATCTGTGTTTTACCATGTGCAGACCAGTCAGGTTAATATGTGTAAACCCGCCCCCATCACTGATTGGTAGATTGCTGACAATGTACAGTGTACACAAGAAGCCGCCAATCAGGGGTGTGGGTGGGGTTGTGCAAAGCTCAGCAGAGAAAACAGGGATTCTATCAAAACTACACAAAGCAGACCAGTTAGTGACACATCACTAGAATCAGGCTCTGTGCCCTTACATCATGCAACTCTCAGATTACATAGCAAAAACTTGCTGACCGATTCCCTTTAAACCTGTAATAAATTATTCATATATCTGCTCTATTATCATTATTATTATTCTGATCATTTCATGGCGCTGTACAGGTGAAAAGTGTTACATACATATAAAATAAACAAATTGACAGACTGGGGGAAAGGACCTCACAGGCTTACAATCTGAATATTTTATGCCAATTCTCAGCAGTCATTTAGACTACAAGTGTGTATACATATGCACAGGGAACCATTAAGAATCACAATTTCTAATATATTGAGGGACAATCAATGAGTCAGGATTTTACAATTCAGAGTGGGAACTACGGATCACAGCTATGCTACAGGAAGCTCCTATTCTAAAGGGGACACCGATACCTGGACCAGTTGATGTTTTTTTATATGTATGCGCCAGGATTCCTAAATAAGACACAACATTTTCAGGAAACCATTAATATCTGTGCAAGTCTCAGATCCGGGTCCAAATATACAACACATACATATTTCTAGTTTCTTAAAACCTTATCACGCTGACAATCTTTCTGTAGCCGTGATCTTACCCGAGATTCTCCTTCTCCCCTCCATTCAAGTCTGTTTGGAAAGAGGTAAAAGTAACGCCGCTGCCATTGAGTCAAGAAAGGGTTTCCCAACTTCAGCATGTAGCCATGCATAATGCAGTCTTTTCCTAGTGCGTAATCTAAGACAGAGAGAATGCTAATCAGTATAGCAGCCGACAAGTTAGAGTCGGTATTCTTCATGGCGGAAAAGGTTTAAAGGGCTAATCTCACCTTAAGGCCCTTTTACATTTAGCGATGCACCAGCGATCCAACCAGCGATCCGACCCGGTCAGGATCGCTGGTGCATCGCTAAATGATCGCTAGTGAGCTTTCATACAGAAAGATCTCACAGCGATGCAGCAGCGACGCAGCGCACGATACTTACCATTCACACACAGCGATCCTGCGTCCTCCCGCCCGCCTCCACGCGTCGCTGGACGTCACAGCAGGAAGTCTCAGCAGGAAGCGCCCGACGAGAAATGGAGCTGGACATTCTCGCGCGATCAGCGATGAGCAGCGGGGGAGCCGGTCGCTGGTAAGTATCACACATAGCGATATCGCTAGCAATATCGCTATAACGTCACAAAACCAGTGACGTTTTAGCGATATTGCTAGCGATATTGCTTAGTGTAAAACCCCCTTTAGACATTGGTGACATATCCAGGGTAATATGCCACTAATGTCTGACAGATACAAGTCCTACCTCTGCAACTAGCACCTACCGCCAGGACAATCTCTAACCAAGCTGGTGAGTTGGCAGCATACATATATAGCACATGATCGTGAGCTCCTGAGACCACGTGTACAAAATTTACCTTCTTCATGACCCAGCTGCTTGTTTTTGGCTCTTTTCCTGGCTTCGATCTTATCAGTATCTCCATTGACCGCTTCATAAACCGTTTCTGCAACTTCTTGTTGCCAACGCTCAGATATCACCAGGGGAAAGTTCTTGTATAGTTCCTGATCACTATCAAGAAGCTAAAAAGATAAATCAAGGGTATTATTCAGGGTTAGGGATAAATATGTGCGAGGAGAGTGGAAAAAAATACTTTTAATTAAGGAAGTCTTGATTTAAAAGAAAAAACAAAGAGTAAAAGATACAAGTCTGTATCTCAGAATGTATCAAGGCAAATGTCAGAGAGTGGCATTCAGGAAACTAAACTTGCTTGATGTTTTGAGGTGTGACCCTGGGATTCCTGTTCTATCTTCAGATTGTATTTTAAAGTACAATAGCTACAGCACGTCCCTGCTAAGAGTTCATTATATTACTCAGGCAGATTAATTAGGTCATGTAATATTCCTAATATTCGAGTTTGTTTACTGGTCATTTTTCTCCTGTTGAATAGATTGTATGTAGCTGTGATCTTGCATACTATGAAGTGTAATAGATTATCACCGCCCAATGCAAAATCTTTTGGATCTCCAAAAGTGATTAACCTTGACCAAGTCTGGAGGGGAAGGGGCTAGATCCACGGACAAGGAATGGATGAGGGCAGTGAGCTCCCAGGTCCGCCATCACTTCCTCGTGCTGCCAGTTAGCAAAAAATGCTGCATGGAAGGACTCAAAGGGGAGCATCAGAAGATGGAGTCACAGAGGGAGAACTATAACTCTCTGGAGGCACAAAGTGGCATTGCTAATTATATATATATATATATATATATATATATATATATATATATACACACACACACACATATATATATATATACACACATATAGAAATAAAGGGGGCATTATAATTGTGTAGAGTTGCCAACTTGATTTTTTTTTTTCTGGACAGCTTATCAAAAAATCATGGACAGCAAACTGTCTTTACCGACACATTAGCAGACCATAATGAATCATTAGGATTATGAGTGATACAGGTCTACAAACCATAAATCCTATATGAAGACATTCGCTGCACTCATTGTGAACTGTAAAAAGGTGATAAATACAGTCTCAAATCTGTACAAGTCTCCTTAAAGCTCAATAGAAAAAAAATCACAGATGCATCAAATTCATTTTACGAATATGGGAAAGAGGTGTTCTATTTTTATGGACTTTCTGGACGGTTGGCAACCCTGGCCTAAACAGGGAATTATGAGGCTGTGCGCCTACGTTGTGTTTTTTTTTGCTGTGCCCGTGCTGCGGATTTTACTGCTGCGGAATCGCATAGCGGTAAAATCCACAGCATGTCCATTATTTCTGCGGAATCGCTGCAATAGGATTGCATTGAAATGCTCACTTTACGCATGTGGCTATGCCCACCATGCATAAAGTGGGCGCTTGATGTGCGGATGGTACCCAGGGTCTGGAGGAGAGGAGACTCCCCTCCATGCCCTGGGTACCATATTCCTGTAAAAAATAGAAGATGCCGGCAGCGTGGCTGAGAGGCGGGAGCACTCCGGGGGCCATCAGAAGGTGAGTATATCACTATTTTTTTTATTATTATTTTTAACATTCTATCTTTTACTATTGATGCCGCATAGGCAGCCTCAATAGTAAAAAGTTGGTCACACTTGTCAAGCACTATGCGAATTCCGCATGCGTTTTACCCATGGCGGGGAGTTGCAGAAATGCTGCGGTCATTTCCGCAGGATTTCTGCAACGTGGGCACTTAGCCTTATTCTTATTGTGTGCTGGCAGAACGAGTATAATTATTTGGTGGAGACACAAAGGGAAGAACCTAACATTACATGTAGGCACAAAGGAAGATATTACTGCAAAGAATGTACTGTAAGAGAGGAAGTATTACTGTCGGGGGCACAAAAGTCACTTTAGCCATAAAATGGCACCAGGGAAGGGGGCAGTGGATTACTTCTGTCTGGTGTGCAATAAATGGCTATGCACTATGGACTATGTATACAAGGGTGATCAAAAGGTGCTTTAAAAGCAATCGCCCAAGGATCTCTTTATGCTATCTTTATGTTACATTTTGCAGTGTTAAGACATGGAACTTCGTGGTGGCTCTTGACCAAAAGAAGACGAAATCAGAAAATGAATGACTACAATCAGTGGATATAACTTGCGATTTAGTGGATTTACCTCATGGTTAGAGTGGATTCAGCTATACAGTCAGAGTCCGACTCTACCACTTTGATCACCACGTGGTATAATACTGGGCATAGTCAGTGTCTTTTGTTCATTATCAGTGACAAAGAAGTATGTGGTCACTGGTGATATTCCCTCACATAGCGTTATTATAGGTAATATTGGCCTTGCTATACCAAGTTTTGTGCAGTCAAAATAGGGTTGTTTAGTTACCTCTGTATATGCTGATATGTGTTCATGGTGTGGCAGGATTATTTATATATGTTGTAACAATAAATTTCTATCTTTATGTAGGGCAAAAAACTATGCTTTTTCATTATACCTCCGAACAAAAAGTGGAATAATATGCGATAAGTGGAAAAATAAATACGTTTTAGCTCTCAGAATAAAGCGATGCAAAAATAATTATTTTTCAATAAATGTTTTTATTGCATAAAAGCGTCAATACATTAAAAAACTATTCAAATGTGCCATCACTGAATCATACTGACCCGAAGAATAAGGCTGCCTTATCAATTTTACCATGCATGGAACGGCATAACCCCTCTGGAAAAAAAAAAATCCTGAATTGCTGGTTTTTGTTCATTCTGCCTCCCAAAAATTGGAATAGAAAGCGATCAAAAAATGTCATGTGTCCGAAAATAGTACCAATAAAAATGTCAACTCGTCCTACAAAAAAACAAGCTCTCATATGACGCGGTCGGCCGAAATATGAAAAAGTTGTAGCTCTCAAAATACCTTATGGTGATTTTTGCAATAAAAAGCATTTTTAGCGTGTGACAGCAGCCAAACATAAAAAAAAAATAAATCTGGTATCACAGTAATTGCACCAACCCGAAGAATAAAGTTGTCTAATCAGTTATACCACATGAAAAATGGCATAATAAATAAATAAAAACAATTCTTCACCTGCGGTTGACTTTCTGTCTCCCAAAGATCACAGTAAGGCTCAGTGCACATTTATCCTGCACTCTACACTGAGCGCTTACACCAGGGATTCAGTGTAAATAGCTGAAATACGTGATTCAGATGGAATCCTGGGTAGAAGATTCCCTATAATGAGGCAGATGGAGACACTGTGGATGCCATCTGGTCTGTGATCCAGCGATGTCCGTCTTTTTAGGCTTGCATAAAAGTGCAGTCTGCCACAATTTTGTGCATTTCTGAAAAGACACAGCTGGACAGAAGCCAGAGTCCAGAGAGATTCTGCTGCTTCATTATAGTGAATGGATTCCTCAGTGGTTTCATCTGAATCATGTCACTCTGAGATTAGATGGAAACCCAGATGTAAGTGCTCAGTGTAGAGCACTGGATATATGTGATCCCAAATGCTATGTAAAATGTTCCCAAAAAAGGCTTCAAATCAATCCACAAAAAAGCAAGTGCCTACTCGGGTCCATTATCTGTTAACAGGGGGGGGGGGGCTTCCACGATACTGATAGTACCAAATACTGAGAGTACCAAATGGCTCCTCTCCCCTCCAAAAGAAATTCAGCAAATTCTGCGCTCCCAAATCCAAATGCCCCCCCCTCCCTTCTGAGACCTAGTGTACCAAAAAAATAAATTTAGCACCCTCATGTTTGGCATATACAGTAGTGCTTAAACTTTTACATACCCTGGCAGAATTTTTGCTTTCTTGGCCTTTTTTCAGAGAGTCTGAATGAATAGATTGAGGCCCGATGCTATCGCATCGGGAGGGCGATAATGTCATGATGGGGGCAGGCTTTGCAGCTTTGAGAATCTCTCCCCCCATGTGCTCACCCACCTATCCACTCTCTCTTTCCCCATGTGCTGACTTCTCCCGTCTATGCTCTCTCCTTTGACCTGTCTACCCGATATCCTATCCCCCTTGTCGGCTGTCTCTCTCCTTAATGAGCTGTGTTCTCCCCTCATGTGCCGTCCCGTTTGAGCCGTCTCCCCCTTGTGTTCGGAAAGGATACATTTTGTGAGGTAAACTATTGTTTAAAAACAGTCAGTGAAATATTTTACTTCACAAAATGAATCCTCTGTGATCCCCTGCTGTAATGTCAGTATTGCCTTTTGCTTCCTCCCCTGCATAGGAGATGTGGTATCACGGTCAGGCACAGACAATCTTTAAAATGAACTTTCGTTCGTGGGAAAACCCCTTTAACGTGACCGGCTTCCTCTGTCTGTAGACATGTCATGCATCTGCCGCCGGGATAAGCCGAATGATTCACTGCACCTGCGTGGAATTCGCGCAGGTGCAGTGCGACGGTGTTCCGCTAGTGGTATCGCGCAAGAGGCTGTGTGAGTGTGTGTGTGTGACAGTGTGTGTGTGTGTGTGTGTGTGTGTGTGTGTGTGTGTGTGTGTGACAGTGCGGTGCGTACGGCGTATTGCGTGTGTTGCGAAGGTGTTCCGCTGGTGGTACCGCAGCAGTTTCCATATTGAGAAACCCATCACTTGGGTGTCCCAATTTGGTGGTGGGTGAACTTCCTCCGCTTGGAATTTTGGGATAAGGTGACATCTGGACAGAACAGGAAATGAAAACATTACAAGGCAATTATATGAATAGATAACAAAAAATTTTCTCCACTCATGGTTAGTGGTTGGGTGAAGCCATTTATCGTCAAACTACTGTGTTTTCTCTTTTTAAATCATAATGACAACCCAAAACATCCAAATTCATATGTGCATGTCTCCAGAAGCACGTACTGGGCATTACAATGTAGCAGAACTACAATGGCAGTTTGCAATTTTCACTCAGCAAATCGTCACGACACCTGTAGTCAAAATCGTCACTACACCTGTAGATAAATTCCCAAAGGGGTATAATTTCCAAAATGGGGTCACTTGAGGGGCAATTCTGGTCTTCTAGCACTTGGGGGCTCTGTATATGGAGTCTGTAAACTATTCTAGGAAAATATATGCTCCAGGAGGCAAATAGCGCTCCGTATATGGAATCTGCAAACTATTCTAGGAAAGTCAGCGCTCCATCCCTGCCGAGTCTCGGCATATGGCTAAGCAGTACTGTACAGCCACACATGGGGTATTTTTACATTCCTCAAAAATTGTGAGAAACATTTTGGTGCCATTTTTACCCATTTTCCCTTGTGAAAATATAAAAAAATTTTGGTGGTAAAAATGTAATTTTTTTTCTTCACTACCCAATTATATAAAATTCTGTGACACACTGCGTCAATATGATCACTGCACCCCTAGATTAATTCATTTAGAGGTGTACTTCGTAAAATGGGATCACTTATGGGGGTCCGGCTGTTCTGACACCTCAGGGCCTCTCCCAGTGGGACATGGCAACCGCAAACCATAACAGTAAAGTCTGCACTATAATATGGTGCTCCTTCCCTTCTGAGCCTTGTACTGTGCCTGAAAAGTATTTATTGATTACATGTAGGATATTGATGCAATCAGGAGAAATTTTTACAACAAACTGAGGGCTATTATTTTTTTGTCTATTAGCCCTTAAAATTAAAAACTTGGAACTACAACACTTTAGTAGAAAAAAAATAATTATTCTTTCTTCACCACCCAATGGTATAACGTTCTGTGAGGCACACATGGTGTCAATATGATCACTGCACCTCTATGTGAATTTATTGGGGAGTGTAGTTTGCAATATGAAGTCACTTTTGGGGGGTTTCTGCTGTTCCGGCACCTCAGGGGCTCTGCCGATATGCCAAACCTTTACAGCAAAATCTGAACTCCAATGTGGAGCTTCTTTACTTCTGAGCTTTGTACTATGCCTCAAAAGTTGTTTTCAACCACATAGGGTATCGGTGTACTCAGGAGACATGGCACAACAGATTTTGGGGTCCATTTCCATGTGGTATCCTTGTGAAAATAAAAATTGAGGCCAAAACAACATTTTTGTGGGAAAAATATATATATATTTTTCATTTTCACAGATCAATGTTGTAAAGCCTTGTGAAGAATCTGTGGGTTCAAGGTGCTCACCACACATCTAGATAAATTCCTTGAGGGGTCTAGTTTCCAAAATGGAGTCACTTGTGGGGGGTTTCCACTGTTTAGGCACATCAGGGGCTTTTGAAAAGCAATATGACATCCGCAGAGCATTCCAAAGTCTGCGTTCCAAATTGTCACTCCTTCCCTTATGAGCTCTGTCGTGTGCCAGCCATTTTCCCCCACATAAGGGGTTATCTGTGTACTCAGGAGAAACTGCATAATGTATTTTGGGGTCCATTTTCTCCGGATACCTTTGTGAAAAAAAAATTATGGCTAAAAACATTTCTGTGGAAAAATTGTGATTTTTTTATTTTCCATTCTGTGAAGCACCTGGAAGTTCAAGGTGCTCACCACACATGTAGATACATTCCTTGAGGGGTCTAATTTCTAAAATGGGGTAAATTGTTGGGGGGTTTCCACTGTTTAGGCACATCGGATGCTCTTCAAATGAGACATGGTGTCCGCTAATTATTCCAGACAATTTTACGCTCCAAAAGTCCAACGGCGCTCCTTCCCTTCCGAGCTCTGCCGTGCGCTCAAAAAGCAGTTTTCCCCAACATATGGGTAATCTGCTAACTTGGGAGAAATTGCACAACAGATTTTGGGGTCCATTTTCTCTTGTAACTTGTGAAAATAAAAAAAAAAATTGGGTCTAAAGTAACATTTTTGTGAAAAAAAGTTAAATGTTCATGTGAAGCACCTGAAGGGTTAATAAACTTTTTGAATCTGGTTTTGAGTACTTTGAGTGTTGCAGTTTTTATAATGGTGTCACTTTTGGATATTTTCTGTCATATAGGCTCCTCAAAGTCACTGCAAATGTGATGCGGTCCGTAAAAAATGGTTTTGTAAATTTTGTTGGAAAAATGAGAAAGCGCTGTTCAACTTTTAACTCTAACTTTTTTTAAACTGTCTTTAGAGAGTGTAATACAAAGTACACATATAGTGTACAATAACATAACAGAAGAACAATTATGCAATATTAATAACATTAGACGGCATTTTTCAATTATAACCACCCCCCCGCCCCTCCCCCGGGCAGACTCCATAACTTCGTAACACAATTTCAATCAAGAGGGATATTACCGGCAAGCTGCTCTCTCATATACCAGTTGGTGAGCTAGAAACAACTATGTATCGCCTGGTGGGTGGAAGATGTCTGAGTATTGATAAAAGAGGACCATGTGGAAAAAAAAAAGCGTTCTGTGTCTTTTTCTTTATTAAGTAAGGCCTCTATCCAATCCATTTTGAAGAGATATGTTACTTTTGTAGTAATTAGGCTTAAAGAAGGTGTTACATCTTGTGCCAGCAAATGGAGAATGCAGGGTCGTCTTATTTTGCTTTAATTATTGTATTGTTAACGTTGTTACTTACGACTTGTGTTTTGAAACTGTTAGGCCTGTTTCACACTTCAGTTTTTTGACGTCAGTCAAAATCCGCCACTTTTAGAAAAAAACTGATCCGCCCCTCTTTTTGGCAGATCTGTGTTTTTCCCCATAGACTTACATTAGCGGCGGATTTTGACTGATGGTCACATTTTTTGATGGATCCGCAAAAATTTTAGCCGTTCCCCAGCGGAGCAGACGGACAATGAAACGTTTTTCTTCACACTGGCAGACCGCTTTTTCTCATTGCGCCTGCCCGGGAGAATTTCTCGGTGATGCATTTTAACCCTAATATCTCCATCTCCTTTTCCAGGTCGCCGTTCCTTTAAATTTCCTAACTTTTCCAACTTCAGCGGATCCGTCCAAAAAACGGTGCGGTGACATCCGTTTGTGTCACAACGGAAACAGATCCGTTTTTTGCATCTTTGGCGGATTGCAACTGAACGAAAAAAAAAAAATGAAGTGTGATACAGGCCTTAAACTGTAAAGCGCTGCGGAATATGTTGGCACTATATAAATAAAAATTATTATTTTACGTGTGGCTGCCGCCCATATGAACAAGATGCGGCGCTGCTGGACAGAAAGCCTCATCAACTGGTCCTGTGCGAGAATATTAAATATGGCCCATTCCGAGGAGCGATAGATATGCCAAAAGTGTTGATGAGATGTTGCAGAAGTGTATACCACACCTCCTTTATTTTTGGGCAGTCCCAAAGGCAATGGAAAATATCAGCTGGAGAGTGTAAGCATTTAGGACAGGGATAGTCCCCTGAGGGGGACATTTTAGACAACCTCCGGGGAGATGTATGCTCTATGAAATATCATAAGAGACATGGTTATGTAACTGTCATATGGTAATATAGAGTTAATACGCAAAGTGGCTTTCAAAAGGTCAATTACCCGACAGTTCATTAATTGAGCAACCCATTTTCCTGGGCCTGGTGAAGAGTCTGACCAATGTATAGAAGGCTTTAATGATTTATATATAAGACTCAGAATAAATTCCCATTTGGGCTTTAATGGATATTAAATTTAGAGGGTGTGTTCTAGCTTCATCTGGTATGTCTCGCAATATTGAGCTTACGTAATGTCTAGAGAGATAGTAAAATAGTCTTCTGTAAGGATTGGGTATTTGAAAACCATGTCCTCTAAGGTAAGAAGGCATTGATTATTTGTTAACGTATCTCGGACCAGTCTACACCCATTGTTTCCAAGTACCTTGGAAATGGGAGGTGGCTTGCCTTGTAGAAAAGAGGGGTTACCTTGAAAGGGAAGAAACATCGAGATGTGGGGGTCAAAGACCGCTAACTCGTCTTGCTTGACGCCATCCTAAGATTACCGACTATAATAGAGGATTATCTCTAACCTCCACTGGAATTTCAGCATTTTGAAGGTGAAGCAATGCTGGGAGGCTGAAGGGTCTACACATGGCCTCATCTATTGGGGTATTAGTGAAGCGACTAAAGGCGTATATCCAATCAAGGGAATGGCGAAGAGCAGCCGCTATACTGTAGAGGTGTAAATTTGGGAGATTAAGTCCACCCAAAGATTTGGTTTGCTGTAGCTTAAAAACACTAATTCTAGAGCCCCCTTCTGAGCCCCAAATAATTTGGCGGAAGGCTCGTGCCAGTAGCCTATCATCAGCTTTAGAAAGTAGAACCGGGAGCATCTGTAAAGGAAAGAGTATTTTAGGGAAAGAGATCATTTTAATTAGATGGGCTTTACCTGCAAAGGATAATTTAAGGGATTTCCAGGATTGAATTTCTTGTATAACTACAGAAATAAGAGGTTGAACATTTAATTTATAGATATCATGAGGATTTGATGGTAGGTCCACGCCAAGATAACGTAAAGAATTTCTCCTTCACTGAAAGGGAAAAGGGAACGGCCACTGTTTCCGAGCAGTTTTAAAAATAGCTAAAGTATGAGATTTATTAAAGTTTATATGAAATCCCGAAACTGCTCCAAATTCATTAAAGGCGTCCATTATAGAGGAAATGGATTCCTTAGGATTGGATATCATGAGTAAGATATCAGCAAATGCCAACGTTTTAAGTATATGGTGACCAACCCCTATGCCTCCAAAGGAAGGGATCATCTCCAGATATTTTAGTAAGGGATTAAGGGCAATATTAAACAACAAAGGTGACAGAGGACAGCCCTGCCTCATCCCCCTGAAGATGGAAAAAGCGGTTGACTGGATATCATTAAGCAAAATCGAAGATTGGGAGTTAGTGTAAATTATGCGTATAAAATTAAAAAAGGTAAAGCCAAACAGTCTATACTTCAGAGTTCTGATGAGACCAGGACACACGGTCGAAAGCCTTATCAGCGTCGAGGCTGACCAGTATTTTCTGCTTGGCCCTAGCCTGATAACTATGTGTGATGGCCGCTAACACCGTCTGGATATTGTAAGTGATAGACCGACCATGGACAGAGCCCGTTTGAGATGAGGTAAGAATATCATGAAGCATAGACTGTAATCTATTAGCCATGATTTTGGTGAGCCATATAAAATCAACATTTAAAAGGGAAATCGGGCGGTACGAGGTAGGGAGAAGCGGATCTTTGCCCGGTTTTAGAAGTAATGACAGACAAGCTTCATTAAATCTATCCGGCAGAGAACCCGAGTCCAAAATATGGTTAAAAAGAGAAGTGAGGTGTGGAGTAATTAAGGGTTGTAACAGTTTATAAAACTATCGAGAACCCATCTGGGCCAGGGGCTTTGTGCAGTTTTTAAGATTTCATGACTGATCTTACCTCCACAGAAGAAATTGGTTGGTTTAGGATCTTCTGCTGAGAGTCAGAAAGTCTTGGTGGACAAGCCTTGTGTAGGAATGCATATCCTCCTGAGAGTCCAGAGATGGGCCATAAAGATCTGCATATAAGTCTCTAAAAACCGCACAAATTTGGGTTGGGTCACGAGTGATAGAGCCATCGGGTAAGGCAATATTGGGAACCCTAGTAGCCGCTTTGAATGGCTTCGTTAAAGACGCCAGGAGACGGCCTGGTTTGTTACCCCAACGAAAATAACGGTTACATTGATGAGCTAATTGGTTGTGTGCCTGCTCATGTAATAGGGTATTTAAATTTTGTTTAGTTGTCAGGTAAGCCTCCCTGGAGGAGGGAGTATTATTTAATTTAAAGTCTCTATACGACTGAGTGAGCTGGTCTAGGTGAGGCCGCAAAGAGGACAACAACTTCCTTTTTTTCTGGGACACATAAGAGATAACATGTCCCCTAAGTACTGTTTTAGCAGTGGCCCAAAATAGATTGATATCGTTTCAGTGTTCCAAGTTGTCCTCCACGAAAGTCTCCCACCAACCTGTCATATAACGCTTGAAATCATCTGAAGTATAAGACACAGCGCAAAGTCATAGATATATTAGTGGGGAGTTCCAGAGTAAGAAAGGCCGGGGAGAGGTCTGAGATAATTGAAGGGAGAATGTCAACTGTTTTTAGAAGGGAAAGAAGAGAGGCATACGTTAGCCAATAATCAATTCGAGTGTGAACATCATGTACCCTAGAATAGAAGGTATATTCTCTTTCTGAAGGGTGGCAGCACCTCCAGGCATCAACCAAGTCAAGCCTGTTTAACAAGGTAGAAATCGCTCTGGATGGAGGGTGAGATGCGGGCAGGGGGTAGATCTGTCTAAAAAAGAATCATGAAGGGCGTTTAAATCTCCATCCAATAATATATTGGTAGGATGCCAGCCGTGAACCATCTCTTCAAGTTTAGCAAAGAAGGAGGGGATAGTAGTATTGGGTGCGTTAACATTTATAAGGCAATATTCCCACTGTTCAATAATAGCTCTGACTAATATATATCACCCTGCCTGGTCCCTCACCACATCCTGTATAGAATAATCAAGATCCTTATGAAACAAAATGGCCACACCACATTTTTTCTGTGTAAAGGAAGCCTCCATGCACTCCGCATAATGTCTATTACGGAGCGCTCGGTGACCCATGCACAGCCAATGGGTTTCTTGTAAAAAGACCATATGGGGGCATAGACAAGTAATGTGATCTAGTACTTTTCTGCGCTTGACCGGTGAATTGAGGCCAGCCACATTCCATGATAGAAGTTCGATGGAGCGTATATTAAGGTGAGAAGCTATGTTATTAGGGGCGGCCATGTTAACCTATCCCACATTGGAGCCAGAACGTAGAGATGGAAAAAAAAAAATAAAGAGTAGCTGGGCAAAGATCTGTCCCAGCGAGCAAACCTACCAACCCAAGTTAGCCAAATAGACCGGACATAGAGCGTGCCCAAGGACAGGAAACCCACCCCCCACCCCAAACCCCAACTGAAATGAGAAACAACATATAAACCAAAAAGTTAAACATCGGGTTAAGTTATCTTAACTAATGGTATCCCCTAGAAGGAAAAACATGAGAAAAGAACAAAAGTTCAATATAGATCAAGCCATAAGCTCAAAATCAAATCTTAAAGGCAAAATATCACATGGCTACAAATCAGAGTCAAGTGACCGGAGAGGAAGCCCGGGAAGAGCGCTCAACTTCCTTTAATGCTTTATCTGGGTCATCAAAAAATACCGGTTTTCCTTGAAGCACCACCCGAAGGCACGCAGGGTAAAGAAGAGCAAAACGATTGCCTTTGTCATGTAATAGTTTACATACTGAAGAAAAAGCACGGCGCTTGGTCACCACCAAGGAGGAGAAATCTTGAAACACAAGGAGGGAATGGCCCTCGTATTTCAATGAGGAGGCGGCTCGGTACACCCGGAGCAGCTGAAGTTTGTCCTGGTAATTGAGTAACTTGAAAATTACCGGGCGTGGACAAGCTTTTGGATCAGAGCGCTCAGGTCCAATCCTGTGCGCTCGCTCCACCACCATAGAACCAGGCATGTCAGGCAAATGGAGTGCTCGTGGGAGCCATGAGGAAGTAAGGTGGTGTAGGTCCTTTACAGATTCAGGAACGCCGATGATCCGTAGATTGTTACGACGACTCCGGTTTTCTAGGTCATCAAATTTTTCCCGAAGCTGCTCTCTCTCGTGGTCTCTGTCCTTTATCTGGGTAACAAAAGATTGTACCGTTTCCTCCAAGTCAGAAATCCGCTGTTCTGCCACTGAAATTTTATTGGTGTGTTCAGTTATCTGTGATGTGATTGATTCCAGTGATGATTGAAAAGATTGAAGTCTGGCGTCAATCACCGGCATGAGCTTCATTGTAATAGAAACAGCAATTGCTCACAGGGATTCCTCAAGACATGGTGGTGTTAGAGTCAGATGTTTTAGGAGGAGATCTGGCAACCTGAGCTCTGGTCTTGACCAATGTGAAGCTACTCTGATTCACAAATTTATCCATGGATGGTGGAGCATAATATGCAAGCATGAGGTATACACAGAGAGAGGGGGGGGGGGATACCACAGCCAAGATTTGGCTAAAGAAGCTTACATAGTCTTGTTAGGGTTAGATCGATGGTATATCTCAAATTGGGCCGGGGTCAACCGCAATACGGAAGGCGAGCCCTGACGGAAGGGGCTTTGTTATTTATCCAAACACGTGTAGGTGTAAGCAGGCGCCGTTATAAAAAAAAAGCAGTAGTTTCTCAGCACTGACCTCCGGAAGTTTATCTCGATAATTGGCTATGTAGTTGTAGGCAAATTTTCAGTTTTCATCCCACGGTGTTATGATCAAGAGGATATGTATTGTACTAACACCAAATATAAATTTATAGTGTGTTTTCCTCTCTTGGCCACAAGATGTCGCCAAAGTTCCAGCTTGTGCTGGGGATTTTCCAGGCCGTGTGTGTCTGCCAGCACTCCCTGGCCTCTTGCCTCTCACCCCTCGGCTTTTATGGCCTCACTGGCTCTGCACTACTCTCCCCAGTGCCTGCATCTACCAGTTAAGTGCTGCTGTGGATCCACCGCCGGGCTGGGCGAGTCAGATTCCCTCAGGAAAGGTGGAGAGGAGGATGCTTCTAGTCCTATCTGCTGTGGGGGTCATCTGGTGGGATCATTGTCCAGGCTTTGTGCACCCAGTGGTGGGTCTGTGTGAGCTCAGGGACTCCTTTTTACTGTCCGGCTTCTGTGGTGGCTGCGGGGATTCTGCTGTGGGTCAGCAATCACTTTTGGTCAGGCTCTCATCTGTAGGTGCAGGCCACAGGCGCAGGCCTCACATCTGCTATGGTGCCTTTGACACTCCTGGGCAAGAATTTACAGTCCAGATCCCAATATAATGGGTTTTCAGGAATCCTGAGTTTAGGTGTGTTCCAATTGTTGTTTGTAGGGGTCCTGATTGAGCTGGATGGAGTGGATTGATAAGCCCAGTCTTGGAGCTCCTCTGTGTGTCTGTTCATGTCGGCGGCCTTCTTGGATCTCCCTAACTCTAACTTTTCAACAACAAAAAAAAATTTTGTTTCAAAATTAGTGCTGATGTAATGTAGACATGTGGGAAATGTTATCAACTATTTTGTGTGACATAACTCTATAGTTTAAGAGCATAAAAATTAAGTGCTTGAAAATTGTGAAATTTTTTAAAGTTTCATCACCTTTCCAAATTTTTTCACAAATAAATGCAAGTCATATTGAACAAATTTTCCCACTATCAAAGTACAATATGCCACAAAAAAAAAACAATCTCAGAATCAGTGGGATCTGTTGGAATCGTTTTAGAGTTATTACCACATAAAGTGACACTAGTCAGAATTGTAAAATTTGGCCTGGTCATGAAGGTGAAAACAGACTGTGAGGAATGACAGAGATGTCCTTCCCCACCTGGGGTGTGCCCCCACCCTTGGCATTCCACAGGATCATTGTTTTTCTTTAATTAAACTCCAGGAACAAGCCCTTTGAAACTCTGTGACTAGCAATTAACACAAGGGTGTGAGCTCTAGTGCAGCTACAGCCAAACTGGATTCCTTTGTTTAACTCAAGCACCACAGGTCACAGCAAGGGTCTGAGGTATTGAATCTGGAAAATGACCTATAACAACAGAATGCAATATTTGAGCCTACAGATAACATTATTGGATTCGGCATTCCTTCCCCCCCACGAGCCTGTAACATCCAGCCACCCCTAGCACTCTGCGTTATGGAGTTATAAAGCATAGAAACCAGGAATTACATACGGTAGGCATATTTGGTCTTCATGCGCATATAAAATCCAGCAGAATCCAGTGGCACCACTGCCGTTCCATTCAGAGCTTTGGGCAGAAAGTTATGAGCCTCCATGGCTCTGGACAGAAAACCATACTCTCAGATATGGGAGTAGAGAGGCTGCACAAGCCCAAAGGTGGGCAGAATGTGGGAGGGAGCAGCCTAGGAGATAAATAAGAGGCAGCTCCTCATTTTGAGCTGAGATTTCTACTGGCAGGAGGATCCGTTATTTGACGCGGCCAGGAAAGCCCGCAACTAAGATTTGGACCTGTGATCCATCAGCACCTCCCTGTGGTCACATGCTACAAAACACGGTAATTGCAACCTATCTATACCCTATCCTTGTACTACACTCTTGACTATATACCTGTATATTGTTCTGTAAATATATGCCTGTACATTTCTAGTGCGCCTTTTGGCGATTAAATATAAAATTAATCTTGGGCTGATGTTTTACCTCGATACACAAATCCCTATGTCCACACGCTCCGTTGGTTATTATACTCTACCCGGGTTGGTTTCTGACCTGATATTCAAATGGTGAACTGGTGGCAGCAGGCCGTACTGTTCTAGTGAGGAACTCTGGCAGTGTTATATATATATATATATATATATATATATATATCCCCAGCCTGGACTGGTGATATATATCTCCCCTCACTGGGAGCGCCTCAATAACTCGTACCTATAAGGGAAGCCTTAACGGCGACTATTTGCCCTCGGTGCAGTTCCCTGACTGATCTGGGGCAAGTGGTGGTGCCAGAGAGCCGATCCCTGCTGGGTCCTTCTATCCCCTCCCCCGAGGTGAGCCAAGTCAACACCCCCTTCCCCTGGGAGATCCGTCACACAGACTTTTAGGGTAAAGAGGTTAATATAGCAGTCATTTAGTTGAGGTGTCAGTTATACCAGTGAGGCAGCTTGGGCACACTGAGGATGCAGAGTCTGGTGTAATGACCACCTATTTTACACACGTTTACGCTCTTAGTCACCTAAGTTATAAGTTATAATGTACATAAAACATAAGTACCGTATGTCAGATCTGGTGTACACCATCAAAAATTGTGAAAGTTAAAAAAAACAAAAATAAAAAAAGGTCCTGAATAAGAGAGAAGATATAAAAGTGACAATAGAAAAAAAAAAAAGGAATCATCACTGGTATGCATAAGAAGAATCACATATAATTGTTGTGTATACCAAAAACAAAAGTTTTTTCACTGCCTCTATATTATTTTACTTTATTATTATAAAGTATCCTGTGTCATCATCATCTGACAACACCTACGAGATCAAAAGGGTCATCAGACCTATTTTTGCTCCTCACATTTTACAGACTCGGCTTCAAAAGCATCATTGTATCACTCCGAATATTCAGACCACCGAACACCCATCTGATGTTCAAATTAATGTTATAAAGCAAGGAAAAAGTTTAGTCATTCATTTAGTAAAATACATTAAGATTGTCTCTCTAAGTTTGCCAAGCTCTTTAACATCTTTGATTTAGCAACAAATGTAAATGTTATTTTGCACTGGAAGTTGAATAATACATGAAATGTTACAGTGTGTGCATTGCTAATAGTAAAAGGCATTCTTTCAACTAACTAGAGCACCAAAATATAATGTATTATTGAGAGTCTTCCAAAAATAAACCTGACTGCAAAATAAGGAACTCTTGTGCTTCATGGCTCCAGTCAGGGATTCCAGTATTGATGGCAAGAAGAAAATGCCTAAGCTCAAACGTAACCAAAGAACCTGATGAATACTGACACAATCAGTTTCAACAGAGTTGGTATAGCTTTCATGGCTGTTAATGTCATCAGTGTCATTTTCTCTGTGCATAATGGCAACCAAAGCCATACTGTACCTTAATTCCTTTTGTGTCTTCTTCATCAAAGGACCCAATGTCAAAGGCATCAGCTGCATTTACCTCTCCTCGAGGTGGAATAAGTGGAGGGGGATACTAGAAGAACATTACAAATAATTACGTAAATAATAATCATTCCAACATTTCTTGTGTGTTATCACTGTATAGCATCTCAGTTAATTCAAGCATTTCTGGTGGTCTGTGGGATTGCTGTGTGAAGACTAGAAATGCCCCCATCGACTTATACTCGATTGAAGTGTCCAGAACATGGTGGGGGAGGGCAGTGGCGGAGAAGGTCACAAGAGGTAGGAGCCGGCTGCTAAAGAGAAATTAATATTCACCGCACTGGCAATGAATATTCATTTCTCGTTAATAGCGTGCACAGTGTCAGCCGCAGCAGCCGGCTTCCTGCAGCTGTTGGGCGGTCACGTGTGCCGCTACTTAAGAGAAATGAGGTGAATATTTATTTCTCTTAAGTAGCCCAGTGGCTGACACTGTGCGCCCTGCTTAATACTCACTGCCCTCCACGCACATAGTTGCGGCGTGGGGAGCGGTGAGTATTCTGGCACCTGTGCTCTGCTTGTGAGCAGTGCATGAGGACCCTGCCATGTGCTGCTTTCAAGCATAAAGCAGCTGCTGGCACTGGAACAAGATGCTGCAAGGGAACGTAGGAAGGTAAGTGTAATGGTTTATTTTATATTTTTTGATGGGGGCCAATCATACCAGGATAGGGATGGAGCCATGCATGCAACGATAGGGATGGAGCCATGCATGCAACGATAGGGATGGAGCCATGCATGCAACGATAGGGATGGAGCCATGCATGCAACGATAGGGATGGAGCCATGCATGCAACGATAGGGATGGAGCCATGCATGCAACGATAGGGATGGAGCCATGCATGCAACGATAGGGATGGAGCCATGCATGCAACGATAGGGATGGAGCCATGCATGCAACGATAGGGATGGAGCCATGCATGCAACGATAGGGATGGAGCCATGCATGCAACGATAGGGATGGAGCCATGCATGCAACGATAGGGATGGAGCCATGCATGCAACGATAGGGATGGAGCCATGCATGCAACGATAGGGATGGAGCCATGCATGCAACGATAGGGATGGAGCCATGCATGCAACGATAGGGATGGAGCCATGCATGCAACGAGAGGGATGGAGCCATGCATGCAACGAGAGGGATGGAGCCATGCATGCAACGAGAGGGATGGAGCCATGCATGCAACGAGAGGGATGGAGCCATGCATGCAACGACAGGGATGGAGCCATGCATGCAACGACAGGGATGGAGCCATGCATGCAACGACAGGGATGGAGCCATGCATGCAACGACAGGGATGGAGCCATGCATGCAATGATAGGGATGGCGGCCAATCAAGTCAGGATAGCGATGAGGAGCCATGCATACAAGGATAGGTATGAGGAGCCATGCATATCAGGATAGGGATGAGGAGGCCATACATACCAGAATGGGGATGAAGAGACTGTGCATACTAGGATGGGGATGAGGAAGCTGTGCATACTAGGATGGGGATGAGGAAGCTGTGCATACCAGGATGGGAAGGGGGAAACAATGCATACTAGGCTTATACTCGAGTCAATAAGTTTTCCCAGGTTTTGTTTTTTTTTAGGTAAAACTAGGCTTACACTCTGGTCGGCTTATACTGGAGTATATATGGTAGTCAACAGAATACAAAGCATTTTAGAGATCTAGTTTACAGTGGTCCCAAAACGAAAGAGATGACAAAGTTAAACCATACAATATTACATAATTTTCTGAAACATTGACCCCTGTTTATCATCTTTAGGATGTAGTCATTTATTAAGGAAACTCTGTAAAGTTCCATCACAATGAGGCTGAATAAACGGTGAGCAGTGATGGGCGAACCCTTGTATGTTTAGGTCCAGAAGGTTCAGCCGGACATTTAAAAAAAAGTTTGGTTCAGATACCAGAACTGCACTCAAGCCTGGACCCCATTCACATAATTGGGAGCCAGAACATCAGTTGTTTGCCATGCTGTTATCTGCATGACAGTGCCTCTGATCGGCAGTAAGATCATTACTGCCTGACAGAGCTTTGGTTCCCATACTGACAGATGACAGCTTGAGCCAGAAGATGTCACCAGAGGTAAAAACTTTGCCACCTGTTACAGAGGCATTGGCTGATGCGAGTACTATTCCCATCAGCCTATGCCTGCTGCCGTTAATAACAGCAAGAGCAGATGCTGCTCATGGGAGTATTCATCAGCTGGCGCCTACACTATTAAAAAAAAAAAACAAAAACGATGTGGGATCTGTTCTATTCTTGATAACCAGCGCTGGCTGCAAGCTTCATCTGTCAGCTTTATCATGGCTGGTTATTATGAATAGAGGGGTCCTCACGCCGGTTTTTTTTTTAAATTATTTAAATAATTAAAAAAAAAAAATGCATGGGGTCTCCTCTATTCTTGACAACCAGCCAAGCTAAAGCAGACAGCTGGTGGCTGGTATTCTCAGGCTTGTAAGGAGCCATGGATATTGGCTGCCCCCGCCTAAAAATAGTAACCTGCAGCGGCCCCAGTTCTGGTGCTTTCCCTGGCACTTCCCACTTGCCCTGTGGAGGTGGCAAGTGAGGTAATATTTGTGGGGTTGATATCACCTTTGTATTGTGACATCAAGCCACAGAGTTGACTTCTTAGAGAACATCATGAGCATGAAGTGTGAGAAAGCAGTTTCAATGACCGGCAGTAAACTCTGACATCACCACTAGTCACTGAAGCTGCACCCGCAGCACATCATTCTCCTGTGGTTTTCAGCCTGGACAGTCACATCATGGTAACAAACAGATTGTAAACTACATATCACAGACATCGATTACGACATGGGACCTGTTACCTTCGGACAGGTGAGGGATATAGTTGTTTATTATTTTCCTTTTTTACAGGGGACAAGGGCTTCAATGGAATGAGCGTAAGGTGAGTATAACTATTTTTAAGTAAATCTGTAAGACAGTGTGTGGATTTTGATTTTAAATAAAGGACTTTATTCTGTTTTTTTTTTTTTTTTATTTATGATGTGACTATGGGGTTAGTAATGGAGAGACGTTTTGTAAACGCCTCTCCATTACTAAATCCTGGGCTTGAAGACACCTTTGTATTGTCAGGTGACTTCAAGCCCAGGATTTAGTAATGGAGATACAAGACGCTGAAAACCATGGGAGAATGAGATGCTGTGGGCGCAGCTTCAGTGACTAGCAGTGATGTCAGAGTTTACTGCCGGTCATTGAAACTGCTTTCTCTCACTTTATACTCACGATGATCTCTTCGAGGTCAAAACTATGACTCTATGGGGCATGATGTCACAATACAAAGGTGACATCAACCCCACAAATATTACCCTATGTGCCACCACACCAGGGTAAGTGGGAAGAGCTGGGCAAATAGATGCATTTTTTCTGGGGCGGCTGTGGGTTGTTATTTTTATGCTGGGGGGGGACAATATTCATGGCTCCTTACCAGACTGAGAATACTAGCCCCCAGTAGTCTGCTTTAGATTGGTTGGTTGTCAAAAATTAGGGGGGGGGGGACATCACGCTGCTTTTTATTAATTTTTTTAAACAATTTATAAAAAACGACGTGGGACACCCCTATTCTTGATAACCAGCCACTATAAAGCTGACAGATGAGGGTTGAAGCCCGCAGCTTTCAGTTTTGTCAGCACTGGTTTTCAACAGACCCCACTTTTTCTTAATGTATTTATTTATAGCACAGGTGCCAGTTGATGAATACTCCTATTAGCGGTGCCTGCTCTCGCTGTTAACAGCAGCAGGTGTAGGCTGATGGGAGTAATACTGTCTCATCAGACGATGCATGTGACTGGCAGTAAACTTTTTACAGCCGGTCACAGCTGCTGGCTCACGTTGCATGTGCACCGCAGCTCTCTGACTGGAGGTAATAATCTTACTGCTGATCAAAGCCACCGGCGTTTCTTGTGCTGTCACGCTGATGGGAAACACCCGATGTTCGGGGTGCCGAATACAAACTTTACTGTTAGGGTTCGCCAATCTCTAATGGTGACCATACATGGTATCACACAAGTGCAAATGCCCCAATATAAATTTTATTGCAAAAAAAAGGGGGGAGACAAAAGCGCAATAGGGTCTTATCCACGTTACAAAGGACAGTATATCTTGAAATATGCTCACCTGGTTAGGATGAGATAAGAGCGTGTAGGTAGCGGCTGCAGCAGATCCACAGGTCTTCAGTGACCAGAAGAAATGATAAATCCAAAGGAAGTTCGTAGCTATATTCCGCGCTGCCGCTTTAGACAAATTCCAGGAGAATGCTGTATGATTGCAGTGGTTTTATTCTACGCGTTTCAGGGGTCTCATGCCCCCTTCATCAGGAAATACCACAAAATACATACAGGTATCACAGACATAAATAGGTTTGGAAGGACGCGGCAAAGTGAATGAGTGACTTCATTAAAGATAAGATCGCAGGCAGCTTTTGTGTTCAACGCGTGACACATAAGTCTTTCCACTGCACAGGAGAGACAGTAACATTCTTGCCTCTCCTGTGCAGTGGAAAGACTTATGTGTCACGCGTTGAACACAAAAGCTGCCTGCGATCTTATCTTTAATGAAGTCACTCATTCACTTTGCCGCGTCCTTCCAAACCTATTTATGCCTGTGATACCTGTATGTATTTTGTGGTATTTCCTGATGAAGGGGGCATGAGACCCCTGAAACGCGTAGAATAAAACCACTGCAATCATACAGCATTCTCCTGGAATTTGTCTAAAGCGGCAGCGCGGAATATAGCTACGAACTTCCTTTGGATTTACCAATATAAATTTTGGCAGGATTGGCAGACACTGGTCGATTTTGGCACACAATCTAATATGTATGTGGCCTCAAAACTAAGCCTCTGCCGGAATAACCTGTCAGCAGCACGCTTGGCTCTCCCCATAGAGAAAACATGAAAGCTCAGCCGAGCTTAGCTTTCATGTGTGTGAAGGACAGTTATCTAAACTGCATGGGTAATGTCACTCCATATAAATAAAGTGTTACTCTTTGTAGGCTGTTACCTTTTGCATATACACCTGTTGCCAGTCAATGCCTTTAAAGAACGGATGCTCCTTAACTTCCAGCGCGCTGCAAGGAGAAAGTAAAGTTAATATAAAATAATGAGGGTTCTCAATGTTCATGTCCTTTTTTTTTTTTACTGCAATCAAAAATGCTTTGCTTCAGCTTAAAAAAAAAAAGAAGCAGAAAGATTTCTCCATGTTTAAACAATTATTAAGTATCCACTTTACTGTGGAGCTAATGGACCGTATTAGTTACTCATACTTTAGAAAATGTCTGCAAGGATCTGATGACTCAAATACAGAATGGAAGATGATGATTTCAAAAGCTTTAAAACAATCCACTTATACTGTGACACATCCCTTATTTCTCCAAGTAGCAATCATCTTCCAGCATAAAATGTTAGAAAATGCACGTGTGCACGCTGCAGATTGGTAGAAATGTACAGACAGGGACTGGCCCACAGGTGAGTTGGTGAATTTTCCGGTGGACCGCTGTGCATGACTGGGCCCTCCACTCTCCTGTATGAGTAGTAGTTGGAACAATACACTTGACTTACTATGTTTAGACAAAGACAGCATCCCATCATTATATATATATCTTGAGCAATAATGTTGCAAAGTCTACAATCCTGGATTTGAGTGTAATACCGACCTTCCTCCCTGGCAGCCAAGTCTCTTGCTCACATCTCTTTGAAGAAGACCTTCCAAGAGGGACTTCAGTTCTGGAGTAAATGAGTCTGGCAGCTCCACATTCTTGACATGTTTAAGAAAAGCAATATCATCCACATTTAAAAGACATTAAAAAAGAAAAAGAGAAACAGACTGAGTCATATTTGATCCTATTTGTCCTAGAAAGACCCTCCACACAGCGATGGAAGAGTAGATGTCCTGTCTGCACACTTGACATGCATATTAAACAAGGACATAGTTTTGAATCTTATGGAAAAGCTGTTCTTACCATTGTGAGTGTCATCCTATCAATCTCATGCTTGTCTTTGGTTTTATGTTGTCTGAACGGGCTGTGGCTGCAGAAGAAAAAACATGTATTCATGCTTTCTGTGTAACACAAACCAATAAACTGGAAAATAACTGCACGTGTCTATGGCTGGATAATAACATTTTTTTAGAATCCTCTACCAGTTTTGGATAACAAAAACATGCAAAAGTGTCAAGAGTAAGAGAATAAGGAGATAGGGGTGCTAAATATGCCATGCTATGGGATTGCAGGGAACCTGTCAGAAACTTATACGCCCCCAAACCAAATATATGATTCTGTAACCCTTTAGAAAATAAGCCAGTCAATTCCTTTATGACCCAAACAGCTGATACCGCATCCCAAAACAGCACTCTGAAGCTCAGTAAACGCCAGTCTGGAAGTGCAATGAGAACGTGACGATGCACCTTTAGTTCCACCGCAGCATGTTATATTCCATGGCTAGAACCACCCTCCTCTAGAATATTATGATTGTCAGGTCATAGGCCATGTGCCAGAGCAAATGATCTGTCGCTCAACCAGAGGAGGGTGGTGCTAGGCAGGGAAAACAGCGTGAGGCTTAGGAGCTGGAGGAGCTTCACCACAACCCAACGTTGTATACAGAACTTCAAAATATCATTTCTGGCTGCCACAGCAGCACTTTGGGGCCATACAAATATGCACTTTCTTAGCTTTTAAAAGGCTATACAGAACTATATATATGGTTTGGGAAGTTTGTAGAAGGTTTCAATACATTCTCTTGAAAAGAATTACATAGCTTGTAAAAATACATTGTACCTTTCTCCACCAGTTATATATTTTCTATTGCTAGATTACTTAACTCATAATGACATCTGCTGTGAGAAAAGCATTTAGCCCTTTTTTAAATGCCACTATAGTGTCTGCCATTACTACCTCTTGTGATGGGGCATTCCACTGTCTGACTGCTCTAACTGTAAAGAACCCTTACCTATTTAGCGGTCTGAATCACCTTTCCTTTACATGAAGAGTTCCCACCAGTCCTTTGGAACTGGTGGAAGGACTAAGTAATGTGCCAGTCCTTTTGACCACACATTTATTTGTACTATATAAGAAAAAAATGGAACAGCACCAAAGCAATACCTAATAGGAGTGCACGCTTCCCCAACCAATTGGAATAGCACGATAAGTAGAAAAAAAACAGGGAAGCCGCACATGAAGTAAAAAAAATGAACTTTAAAGCCAAATGGTGTGGAAACGTTTCAGATGTGAAATCCTTTTTCAAGCCTAAGTTTGAAAAAGGATTTCACATCCGAAATGTTGCCACACCATTGGGCATTAAAGTTCATTTTTTTGACTTCATGTGCGGTTTCCCTGTTCTTTGCTAATATATATATACATACACACACACATACATACACACAGGTGCTTCTCAAAAATTAGAATATCGGCGAAAAGTTAATTTATTTCAGTCCTTCAATACAAAAAGGTGACTTTTGGGTTTTCATTGGCTGTAAGCCATAATCATCAACATTGACCAGAAATAAACACTTGAAATAGATCACTCTGTGTAATGACTATATAATATAGGAGTTTCACTTTTTGTATTGAAGAACTGCAATCAATTAACTTTTTGATGATATTCTAATTTTGTAAGACGCACCTGATACACATATATATTTGTATATATATCCGCCACATTTATCAACATTAGACACCATCTGCCATGTGTTTGCCCGTGCAGACTTTTTATCTACATTTTTCTGTAATATAGAACAGTCTACCAGAAGAGCTCTAATAAATCTCTTGTTATTGTTCTTGATAATTGAATTTTTTTTTCTTGGATCAAAAAACAATTGGGTGGTAATATACATACTGGGAATGAAAATATCTATGAGATCAGAAATGGCAGAAAGGGATCACATGGATTTCATAAACCACAGAGAGCACTTTTCTGAAGCTGCAAAATGATCACGTGGGACTATAACCTGGACAGCTTAATCGGGCAGACATTTGATTCTGACTTCTGGGAAAGGTGGCATCATACTGATGCACTTGCTTGGCAAATGGGCTCTTTGGTAGGACTCTGCTTGGCTTTCTCAGTGTGAAGACGACACTGGTCAGCGATGAGTGGGCTGAAGTAGCCAAGAAACAGACTTGATAAACGAGGAGGGGGTGTCGCATTGTATGTTAGAAACGCGTATATCTGCACAGAGATTGAAGCTTCAGAGACTGGGAGTTCTGTGGAAACTGTTTGGGTAAGAATACAAGGACAGAACAATGGAAAGGACACCATTGTAGGCATTTACTACAGGCCGCCTGAGCAAGCTGAAGATATGGATGAACTCTTTATGCATCAAATGGCCAAGTTCTCCAAAAAATATGACATAGTTGTCATGGGAGATTTCAACTATCCAGACATTTGTTGGGAATCTCTCTCAGGCAAAACTAACAGGTCAAGGAAATTCTTATCCTCTCTTGCTGACAACTTTATCTTCCAAAAGGTAAGGGAGAAAACAAGGGGAACTGCTACCTTGGATCTAATCCTTATAAACAGGGAGGAAATGGTTGAGGAGGTAAAAGTGGCTGGGACCCTAGGAGGTAGCGACCATGCTATTTTAGAATTTTGGATAACTAGAGGCGGAAGACCTGTGAAGACTCAGACGTCAAGGTTAAATTTCAGAAAGGCAGATTTTAAGGGATTCAGAAAGAGAATTGGAGGGATCCAATGGCTGGATATCCTTAAAGACAAAAATGTCCAGGAAGGATGGGAAATCTTGAAAAATGAAATTCTCAAAGCACAGTTGTTAATAATTCCGAAAAGAGGGAAGAATAGGAAGCATTTAAGGAAACCAGGATGGATGAACACAGAACTTAAGCACATGCTAAAAAGGAAGAAAAAAATGTTTATAAAATGGAAAGAGGGAGGCATATCTAAAGAAGAATATAATGGTGTCTGCAGAACCTGCAGGGCACAAATCAGATTAGCTAAAGCTGAAAATGAATTGAGGCTTGCAAGAGATGTCAAAAGCAATAATAAAGGATTTTGGGGATATGTCATAAGTAAAAGAAAAGTCAAAGATGCTATAGGATTTTTACAGGATGAAAATGATGAAATGGTAAGACAGGATGTTGAGAAGGCTGAACTTTTAAATTCCTATTTTGCATCTGTTTTCTCTCAGAAAGGAAATGTAACATCAACTGTTATTCACTGTCCTATTAAGGGAATAGAAGAATCCAGGATATCTATAAACAGAAAGATAGTGAGGAAACACTTAGCTAACCTAAATGAATTCAAGTCTCCAGGTCCAGATGAATTACACCCCAGAGTACTGAAGGAGATAGCAGAAGAAATTTTTGAACCCCTCTCTATAATCTTTGAAAATTCTTGGAGAACAGGAGAAGTGCCAGAAGACTGGAGAAGAGCAAATGTTGTTCCTATCTTCAAAAAGGGGAAGAAGGTGGACCCAGGTAACTATAGGCCGGTGAGTCTGACTTCTATACCAGGAAAGATCTTTGAACAAATTATTAAACAACATGTATGTCAGTACCTGGATAAGAATGAAGTGATTAAACAGAGTCAGCATGGGTTTGTAACTAATAAGTCATGTCAGACTAACTTAATTTCCTTCTATGACGGTATCACTGATTGGGTGGATCAAGGAAATGCTGTAGATATAGTATATCTTGACTTCAGCAAAGCATTTGACAAAGTCTCTCATACAATCCTTATTGAAAAAATGATTAAGTATGGAATGGACAAGGCAACTATTAGGTGGATTCAAAACTGGCTTAGTGATCGGACCCAAAGAGTGGTCGTAAATGGCTGCACATCCAGTTGGAAGAATGTCTCAAGTGGGGTACCACAGGGCTCTGTCCTGGGCCCTGTATTGTTCAACATCTTTATCAACAATTTAGATGAAGGAATTGAGGGTAAACTGATTAAATTTGCTGATGACACAAAGCTAGGAGGGATAGCTAATACTAGAGAAGAGAGAGAGAGGATTCAAAAAGATTTAAATAAACTGGAGAAGTGGGCAGCAACTAACAGAATGGTTTTTAACAGGGAGAAATGCAAAGTACTACATCTGGGCAATAAAAATGTAAAAAGCATATATAGAATGGGAGGAATAGGGCTAAGTGACAGCACATGTGAAAAAGACTTGGGTATACTAACAGATCACAGACTGAATATGAGTCAACAGTGTGATGCAGCAGCAAAAAAGGCAAATGCAATTCTAGGATGTATTAACAGAAGCATACAGTCTAGATCACGTGAAGTCATTATTTCCCTCTACTCCTCTTTGGTCAGACCTCATCTGGAATATTGTGTCCAGTTTTGGGCACCACATTTTAAAAAAGACATCAACAAACTGGAGCAAGTTCAGAAAAGAGCGACCAGAATGGTGACCGGTCTGCAAACCCTGTCTTATGAGGAAAGGTTGCAGGATTTGGGAATGTTTAGTTTGCAAAAGAGAAGACTGAGAGGAGACTTAATAGCTGTCTACAAATATCTAAAGGGCTGTCACATTGTAGAAGGATCAACTTTATTCTCATTTGCACAAGGAAAGACTAGAAGCAATGGGATGAAACTGAATGGGAGGAGACACAGATTAGATATTAGAAAAAACTTTTTGACAGTTAAGAGTGATCAATGAGTGGAACAGGCTGCCACGAGAAGTGGTGAGTTCTCCTTCAATGGAAGTCTTCAAACAGAGGCTGGACAGACATCTGACTGGGATGATTTAGCGAATCCTGCTTTGAGCAGGGGGTTGGACCAGATGGCCCAGGAGGTCCCTTCCAACTCTACGATTCTATGATTCTAAATCCACCATCTTGGAGGGGTCCACATACGGTTGCCTATAAGCGCTCGAGTTGCACCTGGGATGCAGCCAAATTGACTGTAGCTGAAGGCAATTTCACTGGTAATGGGGGGTACGGTAAACTGCTGGCAAGCTGCATAACCAAGTGGACAGGTTTTTTGACAGCTTGATGTACAGTGTGAACACATCCTTAATTGTTAAAAGGTTGAAGTAATGGAAGGTACAATTTGATCAAGCTATACCACATTTTATGATAATGAAATCCAATATTTACAAGAGCCACTGTGTAAGATTACCATACACAGAGCCTAGTACAGTCAACGGCCGTGAATGATTGGGAACAGAGCGGTTGTAGATGTACTCCCCAATCTGCATTTCTATCCATACGGAACCATTTTTTTTTTCTAAAGGAAATGTATTAAGTCAGACAGTTATTTAGCCAAGATGTGCACTAGAGGGCAGTAGAAGCTTTCTTCTTTTGGCTGCGATGAAGGACATCATACAAGGTCAGTATATCCATGAAAGTCTATGTAATCGTTACCCACAAAAACGAATATATTCAAAGAAACGCTGACATCTGATAAATCCTCAGCGTCACTACTAGTAAATTACAATTTGGAAGACGAATAAAATCCCCTGTAGCATCTTTTACGTAATAAGGAGGACATTTTCAGAATGATGCTACAGACAGAACCTACTAGATTTGCTTTATGAATTGACCATATTGCACTGAACAAGTTCTTATGGAAAAACCAAGTACAGACCAAACATCTGCAAAGTAAAAGTTTGCTTTAGGTTAGGTCCATAATTTGTCTCTAACGTACAGCACAAGTGGACCATAAAGGGTGAATTTCACGTCTCTAAATTGAAAGGGGCAAAATCTTTAGTGAAAATGAATTTACTGTGTGGAAACATTCTTCGTATGCGGATGAACCCATTCAGATTCTAATGACTAGTCACTGAACCACCACGGATTTTGTCTGTGCAGGTACTGTATATCTGCAACATTTCTGAAACGTGGATGTACATTTGAAATAATGATTGGAAACTCAGAAATCTCAGTCCAAGGGCTCTAAATTACAAAATACCAAACCTCTGGCTGCTTGCAATAAACCAAACAAGAACAATGTAAATAGATCAACAACTGATATAACAAGTGCCTTCTCCAAATTCATCCCAAAATGTCACTTTTAATGACTCCTACAGTCTCAGCATTATTAATCCTTTCACAATAGGAGTCATCAGTACTTAGTAGAGCACTGCAGCGCTCACGAGTGATCTTAGCACAATCCTCATGGCAATGGATTCCAGTTCACTAATATTCTTGGGTTTGCATGCTGCAGGTGTCTTCTTCAAATTCCACTAAAGATGTTCTATGGGGTTCAAATCAGATGACTGACAGCTACGCCAGAATCTTTAAGGACTTCTAGGTAAACTTTTAGGGATCATTGTCCGGTTGGAAGGTCCAATGATGTCAAAGCTTCTGCATCCTCACAGAGGGCATGAGGTTTTCTCTTAGAATTTCCTGACATATGATTGAATCCATACCAAATAGTAGAAAAGACAGCGCCTCAAACGTTTAATTATAATTTTTTGATTGACTTGATTGAATCCATCATGCCCTCAACATGCCGCAGGTGTCCAGTGCCAGAAGATGCAAAGCAGCCCTAGAACGTCATTGAGCCACCATCATACCTCACTGTAGGAAGGCTGTTCATTTCAGCGAATGCTTCATTCTTCTTCCTCCAGACATACCACTGATCCACAGTCCTGAAAAGCTTCAGTTTTATGTCATTTCAGAGGACAGAATCTCAAAATGTCTGTGGTTAATATATAGTTTATATAAAAAGTCTACACATCCCTGTTAAACTGCCAGTCAGTTTTTGTCATGTAAAAAATAAACATACCAAGAAGATCATTATTTCACAATTTGGCACTTTAACAGGAATGGGGAGACTTTTTATATCCACTGTATATGATTCTGAGCAAATTGAAACTGACTTTAGTAAGTACCTTATGCTGCAAACTTAAATCTCAGAAAGCAAAAGCAATGAACTGGAATGTAAGTTAGTGTGCATGCTGCATTAAGTTAATGTTCACACTGGCCTAAACAGACACAACCCAAAAAAACAAAAAAAATTAAATATCAGTCCGCTGCCACCAAATCTGGCTGCAAGCCTTTTGCAGTCACTTAAGGATTTTTTTGATCATCTGCCTCCTCAGAAATCTGTTACCAGCCCGTGACAACGTACTATTTCACCACGTACAGGTAGTGGAGCCATAGTAACTCTTACTTTAAACTTGTGAACTATGCTTCAAGGAAAAATCAATGCCTTTACTATCTTTTTGTATCTTTTTCTTTATTTGTGCAAGACAACAATCTTTTTCTCTTGAAGGGGTTTGATGAAGTTAAAAAAAAAAAAAAAAAAAAGTCTTGAAGGACAGTCCAGGTCCAGCGCCGGAGTTTCCACTGCTGCTCCTGGTGTCTGCTATTATGTGCAGAACTCGCGTCACATGCAACCAATGAGAGAGCTCTGTGACGCTGCCCTGGTAGAAAGCATGCGTTGTTGAACTTGTTGACAACTGCATACAGTGCTGTCTATGACATCAGAACTGTAACCAAGAACAGACACTCGCAGATGAACCAGGGGACAATGAGTAAGGCACAGTTTGTTTTGTTTAAAACAAAAAAAAGTTTGGTTTTCTGAAAGTGGAAAATTCCTTTAACTTTTTGGACCGCTCTCTTGACTTATATTTGTAACATGCAATCAATGTAAAAGTCAACAAACCCCTAGCCAGTCCAAGTAATTGATATGTTTTTTTTTATCATAGGCTAAGCTAACAACTAATGAAGAGTTTTTTTATTACATCAAGTATATTTTAGATAACTCCTGATCTGCAAATGTGTGCTTTTATTCGTGATTCCATTCAGCGAATGGAATAAGGCTACATTCACATTTGCAGTTTCTTGCCATTATCATAGCAAAAAGAAAAAAAAAAATGACATGAATGCAATGTGTGAACACCGCCTAATTCTTACCCTGCAGTAGTTAGTAAAAGGGTCTTTCTCTAATGAATTTAGAGAAAGCACTTGGTATACGAGTTGGGTTAAGCTATTTCCACTGTTCTTGTTTGTTTCATTGTAAACAGCAATAATTTAAATGATGCTAATAAGCAATATTTAATTGGGATAGGACAATTCCGACTACAACTGCAGTAACATCAATTTTCAGACATAGACTTGTTCACCATCTTTGCTGTTGCAAAAAATTCTGTCCATTGTGAATAGAATTTTGAAAACCATGTGAATATGGCAGGTGAAAACTGCGCAATTTTCAGGGAAGGCAGCATATTTTTACTAAGGAGTCTCAGCAGTTTTTATCCATTGACTTCTATAGGAAAATCTGCTCATGAACAAGAAAAAAAAAAGAGAAATATATCTATAACAGGCTATGCTCACATGTTGTGTTTTTGCTGCGTTTTTTAATGCAAAGTTTAAGCTGCGTTTAAGCCACTTAGGCTGGTTTCACATTTGCGGTTGTGTCCGCAGCGTTTCATCTGCACGCGGCACACGTACCCATCTTTAACATGATGTATGCAGGGACATGCGTTTGCGTATGGTTGCATCGTTTCGCGGGGTGCGGCGAATGCACCATGTTGCACTTTTTGCGGCGTCAAATATCGGCAGTCATCCGCATGCGGATGAAGTGCGCAAAAAAAACGCATTAACGTCTACAAGAACACAAGGGTACACAACGAAAACGTACGCCAGAATTTACATAAGACACGTGGCTTGTGTCCAGGAAATTCCAGTGGAAAAAGCATTGTCCTATCGAACACAATCGCAAACGCATTAGCATGCGTTTGCGGACGATAAGCTGCGGACTCAACCGCAAATCTAAAACTAGCATACAAAAAGCAGGTTTTGCTTAGCTTTTGCTGCGTTTTCATTCCTGCGTTGTTGTCGGGTACATTTGTCTCTTGTGCAAGCTGATTTAGTGGATAAAAAAAAGAATCTGATTCAACTTCATCAAGCTTTGACACCAAAAATGCCACAGAACTAGATACCGAGAGAGAGAGAGAATTTTTTTAGTCCGCCAGAAAGGATTTCAGGGTTAATTTTCTCCCTGACTTCTTTTCTCCGGGCATGCGCAATTGAAAATGCGGATCCAACAACAAAAAAAACGTTGCAAGGTCCGTCCAAGCATGCCGGCGGACGAAAAAAATTTGGCGGATCCTCAAAAAAACGGATCCAACGGATGGCCATCCGTCAAGATCCGCCAGTAATGCAACTCAATGGGGGGAAAAACGGATCCGCAAAAAAAAATGGCGGATCCGTTTTTTCAAATCCTGGCGGATTTTGACTGATGGTCAAAAACGGAAGTGTGAAAGACGCCTTACAGCCAATGAAAACCTAAAAGTTATGATCTCAGTAAATTAGAATACTTTGTAACTCCAGCTTGAAAAATGATTTTAAAATCTGAAATGTATGTTCAGTAAATGCACTCAATACTTGGTCAGGATTCCTTTTGCATCGATTACTGCATCAATGCGGCGTGGAATGGAGGAGATCAGCCATGCAGCCGCAGGGACTTGAACATATTATCTGAGCATGCCCAAGATACTCGGATAACACCCGAGCACGTTCACTCTTCACCAATATCTATATATAAACATATAGAAAGATAATATTTATCGCTATACATAGATATCTATATAAATTCACATGTATCTTTGGTGGGGACTCCGTTTCAGGCCACGTTTGGTACTTGTGAGTAAACGCCAAATGTCACAATAAAACATTATTACTTTTTATATTAATTAAAATCATTTGATTATCAAAAGAAAAGGTCAAGCTACAGTTATATTTCAGTTATGCCCTTTATTGTGATCTACTGATACCCCACAATGTTATCTAATCTGCTACTGAACACTGAAAATAACACAAGAGCATGCTTACAATGTTACATTTTATACTGAATATTTTACAGAGGTCAACAAGGGAAAAAAAAGGATTGTGAAATGCCTACACTTGCTAACTGGGAAAAAAGAAAAAAGAAAATCAATTATGGCAACTGCTTAAACAACAATGTTCAATAAATGGAAAAAAATTGGCACAGCATCATTGATGTGTGTAAAGATGGCTGTCTATCTGCTCATTTCAGCTAAACCACCCCCTGCTCTCTCATGGTTGAAGCATTGGGTGACTAGCTTCATTTGGTATTCTCAAGCAGGGCATAATTTCTCTATTGCTGGGAGGCAGACTCCAGGGATCACCAAGAGTCTAATGAACAGGCGCAGGCCCCGTTTCAAAGTAGCAGCTCCACTCATTTTTAATGGGACTGCCAGAAATAGCCAAGCGCAGAATATGGAAGGTCTTTGTCACTCCCATAAGAGTCACAGTTTTTAAGACCAATGAGTCCCACATGTTGGTGCCCCAGCAATTGGGAAGCTAACCCCTATACCATAGATAGGGGATAACTTCCAAACTTGAGAATGTCCCTTTAACTTTGTGGCACACAGGGCCGGGGACCAGGGAACGTCAGGTAAACTGGGCCATTGGTGTATCTTTACCACTACTAGTGCATCAGTATGTTTCTGTTGACATGACAATAGCCCTTTAAAGTACATGCTGTGGAATAGCAGAATTTCTCCTTCATGATGTTTTAGGAATGATATAGAACTAGGTATTATTAAAAAAAAATTCTCATGTTACCAGCTATATTCCAAGAGATAGTGAAGCAGTGCATATGACAAAGGCTTTAGCCGGTTTATATCAGGGCAGCACATTCAGATTTTCTTTTAAGCAAACAGCAGCACTGGGAATGAGCAGGAGAATCCACACATGACTAGCACAGATAATTGCTAGAGGGGAGTCCTGCCCTTTAGGACACACTCCTTGTGGTTGCTCAGGCGTGAACGACAATGCATTTGCTCAATAGTGGTCTGAGCTTGACGTGGTGCTCGCGTGTTCATTCAATTCAGGTGGAAACAAACAAGGGGCTGCCTCCACCTGACGGGCATTAACCATAACCACAAAGACTAACACTGGGATGTGCACGGAAAACGTGCCATGATACAGATCACAGCTTCACAAAAGACTGCGATGCCTGGGCCTCACTAACACATGGGGTGGATGCCAAAACGAATATTTTATTTTTCATCTGTCTGTTAAAGCCAATAAATCAGTGAAATGAACACAAAATCAGTCACTCATGTTACTAAAGCAAAGATTGCCGCAGCCAGAGAAAGGCCTCCACGACGCGTTTCACCACCCAATATAGATATTGTACTTCACTGTAGCATACAGTTCTGTACAACTACATGGAGTTTGGGTTCAGTGTGTGGTACAGTATGGAACAACATTGAATGCTGTATCTGGAAATAAGAATTTATTCTACTATTGGCCCTCAATCTCAACAACTGATTGAAAGGGGTGCCTAAGAGTGAATTCAAATGAGGCAGATTCATATCAGATATTTCTATGACTGAAAAGCAGTTTCACAAATATGAACGGTGGAGTTTTGGAAGCAGGCACATGGATTTCTGCAGGCCCTTCTACAAAAAAAAAAAAATCAACATCACTATAAAGCCTCATTCAGACATCTGTGAATCAGGTACATGTACTGTGTTTTATTACAAATAGAACACGCACCCATTATAGTCTATGATGCAGTTTGAAAAAAATCATAGAAACATGTCCGTTTTTGATCCTGCCAGTCAGCAGGTCTTTGTACCCCAAACTGATACCATCTATGAAGCAGAAAAAAATCCTTTGTTTTATCAATCCTAAATTCCTTTGCAGATAAATTCCTATTCAAATTTTTAAGCTAATGAGCCACAAATGCAGAGCTCTTGGGTCTACACTTACAGCTGTCTCATGCTATCCCTGCCGGCCTCCTATCACTGACAGTTCTCTCTTCTCAGTGACCTGCTCTCCCCCCACCCAAGATCTCAAGCAGGTTTCACCACTCTTGGTGACCACGCATGTGCAGTAAGATCCTGATGATTTTGTAAGATCTGGACTATCAATCTGTGAATACCCAGATCTCAAGTGTAAAGGGAGCAGGTCACAGAGAAGAGTAACCTGTCAGTCAGTGTCAGGAGACTGGTGGCATTCAGGGAAAGAGCGAAAGAGGCCAAACTCGCTGCTCTTGTGGCTTATAAGCGTAAAAATAGGAATACATTTCTCTGCAATGGAATCATGGATTGATAAAACCAAAAAACCAAAGTGTGGATCATTCTGCATTACAGCAACATGAATGTGAACACAGCCTTACAATCCGCTGGCTTACCCTTAGTCATTAGTCAGATGTCCGTTTTTTTTCTCTTCAACAAGAAAAAAAAAAAAAAACCAGACTCTTATCCATCAGGGTCCTAAATCAGAGATTGGTCGATGTGTCGGTTTTTACCAACAGTTTTTCCAATATGCCAAAACAAAACTAATGGCGGTCTCAAACTTCTAGCAAACAGTTAGTGCAAAATGGATGCCATAAGTGTGCTCTCTGGGTTTTTCATACTCCATAGACTTAAAGAGTTCACCGTAATCCATGGCTCAGATCAAAACCGTCCACCAACCTGCAAAAATGTACAGACATGTGAACAGTCCCGTAAATCGTCTTTCCATGAACTAGAGGCCTTACAGTCTGCTGACCACACTCATTTGTTAATTGCTTTGACCAAGTCTGTTTTTAATCTGTCCTAATCTACTGGGGGGGAGGGGGAGCTCTTTATGACTTCATGCCAATATCTGTCAAGAGAAGACTCCATTTCTATTCCAAAGCTTTCTCTGGTTTAAAGGAGCTCTGATTGGAATGACAATCATCAATGAGAAAAAAAAATGTCTCAGTCATTCCTAAATTAGGTTTCTCAGTTGCCTAAATGAGCTACAAAGCTTCATACAAGGCTGTCATTTTATCTATAGCATAAATGATACGGTCGGTGGATTAAAATAAAATTATGAATACAGGGGAAAAAAGAAAGCAGTTACCGATAGAATATAATGTGCCGCAGAATCCAGACAATAAGCTGCAGAATTGTGGTGACTGGGACAGGTGGAACACATTCACCTTGCCCATAATGCCAGAGGAATACTGCATTTTGAAAATGTTTTCCGCTGTGCTTACATGGGTAGATATTACCCCAAAATCTTAATCTATCTTAATAATGAACTTTAACCAAGGAAAACCTGTATACTCAGCAAAACCAAATCACTTTTATAGAAGCAATAAAGAATTGAAGTCATCCAAGGGACAGTGTTGGAGGAATAAAGAAAAAGGTCTAAAACTCTGTACACACTGGGCCTAGACCTTACACATGGCTGGGACAAGGTATTTTATTTTGGTACGCTAGACAGATCGGGCAATGGCGCCCCCTCCCTTTATAACGACCATGGCATGATGGCAGAGGTGGTAGAGGGAGGCTCCCTAATCTTGGTTGGTACTGTATTGTACGCCTCTGATGTAAGGCTCACATTCTGTGTGCACCAATTTCAGAAGGCTTAGATGCAGTATGCACTGTCTGTGTAAACTTGGAATTAGAGGGGTATATTGAGAAGGGGATGTACCATTGCCAAAATTCATTCAAGTCAGGCCCTTTACTTGCTGTGGACCCTCAACATTCAACGGCCCAATTTTTTTGTTTTCTACAGAGCCACGTGAGTAATAAACGCAATTTCATCCTAAATCAAGAAATAAGTCCACGTTGGTTTTCTAATGGTTGCCATGATCCATCTGTTATATATGGTCTCTCTGATGCTACACAAATAATACCATTACAATTTGAACATAAAGGCAAAGTTTTCCACTTCAGGGAAAAAAAAAAATCAAAAACAACAAGATGACAATGCGCCTGAACTATCTGAACTCCATATCGCTTTCGACATAATGGTCTATAAAAGTATGACTGTATCTGGACCACACAGCAGAACGACCACATTAGCAGCCATTACGAATTCATTCCACTCTAGATATATGCAGTAAAATCTCTCTCCGTGATGGTCTGCATATTTCATCGTGTATTACAGCACACTAGAGGTACGCCTTCCGCATGATGGCTTTTGTTCCATGTTGAGCTTTGTACCTTGCAGGAGATGAAAATGCTATTTCCTACCACATAATCACGTTTGTATTGATGTAGAACAGAGTGATTCATTCCAAATGAACTCAGAGTACGAAATTTAACCTAAGCGGCTATTATTTTCTTCTAAGACAATAGATTTCCAAGTAGGGAGATTTTGCCTGAGTACGGTGGAGAGCTGGTTCCTGTAATGAACTGACAGGCCATTTTACATGACACTGGGCTACCTGCGAATCCCTCAGCTCCAACACAATTTATTGTTGGAAAGACTGTACTATATATCTCGTGTGTCATCGCTTCTGAATATAAAGAATTCCGCAAATATATTTGTGGTGCTCACCATTTCAGGCCAGGCTTCTTTAAGAAGCATTAGCTATAGACCATTTTATACTAAAAGTCATCAAAAACTAAAATTCTTTGATTTGGTTATGTGACAGCTAGGCCCCGAACAGTGGCCATGCTGTTCTTTACCAACCCTCCCAGAAAAAGCAATGACCAAGAAATTACTTAAAAAGAACTTATCAGGTTTTCCCAATAAAAACTAAAACAACCACCCTTAGCTGCTCTATTATGAAAGTCCATTGAACGGTCTCTAAGCCGCAAACTGCGCCTGTATATGCCAATAAATACCTTATATTCGCATGACATATGACACTGCCCAGTCTGATGGCCGTCTGTTTCTTCTTTCATCAGCGCTTCCTCAATCCCCGCACCTACTGTTTAATTGATGTGGATGAAGCATCCTACGTCACGCACGGATCACCACACATCATGTACCTGCACAGTTTGAAGCGCAGGACCGCAAGGGATACTAGCGTCAGCGCAGTCCCATACATACAGCATGCGTTAGTATCGGCTTTACTTGCGGCACCCTTTAGGGCCAAACATGGAACACCTGTGCCGGCCTCCACTTCAACTGCACAGAAACAAGATTTGCCACAATCTGTGAATGAGATAGGACGCATCATCCACATCAATTAAGCCAGGAGGTCAGCTGCAGGGATTAAGTATCGAAAAACGGAACAAAACCAAAAAGACGCCCATCACAACGGACATTGCCGTATGCCAGAAGCATAAAACCTATTTGTAAACATATACTGGGGGACAGGTCCATGGACTACAATAATAGAGCGGTTAAAGGTGGTGGCTTTAGTTTACAGTGGGATGACCCTTGTAATATCTTGGTTGCTGCTTTTCTTGGAATGTTGGTGAAGAACAGTATGGCCAAGTTAGGGACTGTTGTCTAGATGTCGCAGTAGCAAAATCAAGGACTGTAGTAATACAGCAGTTAAGGGTGGTGGCTTTATCTTAAATTGGGAAAACCTAATGATAGGTTCCCTTTAATTATTTTATCCAAATTCCAGTTAGAAAGTAGCTATGTACTGGGCTGGGGAATAGAATCTATTGTTACTCTGGGGCCAAGCACAGCATGCAGATACCAGTACTAATCATTGAACAAAGAAGTCAACATGTCAACAGAATCTCTCATTCTTATTTTTAACTATGCATTATGACTTCGCGTATTTTCCATTGAAAAATGTCTTACCCTCTCAGAAGTTTGAAGAGCATACATCCTAGGGAAAACCAGTCTGCACTGCTATCATACGCCGTGCCCTTTTGTAGCACTTCTGGCGCCATGTATCCATGCGTTCCTCTGAAATAACAAGAAATAAGACCCAAAGCCTATAAATTTATAACCTCTTTTAAAGTCACATGTTCCATATAAATATATTTTAATGATTTGGTCATCATGATACCCTACTGCAAGACACAAAGTTTAGAGTTTCTCCAAAATTCTCATGAACCCAGTAAAGTTTGAAACCTAAAAGTTTGTTGAATTTATAGTGTAATCGTGACTTTTAAATGTTAAAATTCTGGCTTGTAAATCACAATAACGCCCCTTGAGTATATTGATCCAACATTAAAATAGGAAACATTAGTGTAATAGGAAAAGTGCTACAATCTGAAACATTCATAGACTATATGTATGGAGATTTCATGGAGCTCCATTGTTCTGCCAGGGACCAGCTGCCAGGTCCTGATGTGCTCTAATTTACTAGTGTCCGTTACACATCCTGTGCTGTTAATTCGGCTTTATCGCTGTAATCCCAGTGGATCTATTTACTGTGATTTCCGGATTAAGAAATACCGATAATCTTTAACATACGTCAGCTAATATGTTGATACAATTTTGGGGCAAGCAGTACTCTTGTCATTCACAGCACTAGGTAGCACAACTCAGCCTATCTTTTCTGAAACTACATTAAAGATAGTTGTTGGCCGACCGCTCTTCCCTGACTACCTAATTGCATGTTATTACGGAGGGGTTGAATAAGCTTCTGCTAGACACCCCAACATTGCTCATATGCAAGGGATAAAAACAGCATTGAACGTTACCAATAACAGTTTCCCTTTAGGGAATTCATATGGTAATAGTCTGCTACTCCAGGAGAAAGATAGTGGGTCATCCTTTAATATATTAATATACATGTCTCAGTTCATGTCTACGGATAGTTAAAAAAGTTCAATTTTTGAATGAGGCCAAGAGCTGAAAAGTACAGTATCAAACCAGGAGAAAAAGCCAACTTTGAGATTTTTTTTTTCATATAAAATAGAAAGCTGAACAAGAATAAGATACAATATATTCAACATACAATATATTCAACATACAAATAAATATTAAATTATTTCTCAAAACGCATTGTTGACTTATAATTAGTGATTGGCAGACAGCTGGGGGCTGTTATTCTCAGGCTGGGAAGGTCAATGGATATTTAGCCTTCCCTTCCAAAAAATATCAGCCCGCAGCTTCCCCAGAAAAGGTAGATCCATTATATGCGCCAATTCTGGTGCTTTGCATTGCTCGTCCCGCTTTCCCTGGTGTATTGGCAAGTGGGGTAATGGTGTTGGGGTTAATGACAGCTGTGTAATGTCCATTGACATCAATCCCAGGGCTTAGTAATGGACAGGCGTTGTATGGTCCAAGTGCCATGCGATTATTCTTTGGCACTCATTGACGCGCATTGGTGAGTCTCGGCTGTTTTACGCCGCCATACGCAGCATGCTGTGATTTTTTCCTCACCCCAATTCCAGGTGAGGAAAAACCTGCAGATGAACACTGCCTGATTTAATAACATTGGTGAGAAAAAAATCGTATTGCACTCGCCGATTTTATATGCATATGTGATGCTACCACTATGCACAGGCGCCGGCTGGTGAATCCTCCCATCAGCATTGCCTGCTCTTGCTGCTATCAGTGAGAGCAGGCAACATTGATGACAATAGTAGTCATCAGCTGACGCCTGACCAGCGGTAACCTTTCTACCACTGGTCACAGCTGCTGGCTCCCACATTATCCTCGGTGTGACAGTCTGGGAACCGCAGTGGTCCACGATTACTTCAGTAAGGTTACTGCAGGTCAGAGACAGTGTTTCCCCTCGCAGTCACACAGAGGACAACATGGGAACCGAAAAATGTTTGGGGCCCCCCATGGTATTCAGGTACAATTATGGTACCCAAAATAAGTATTTTTATTTTATAAAGTTTGGCCAAACTCAATGGACCTGAACATCCACGGGTTCTCCCATCCCTACTTACAACATATGATCTCATTTCAATTCCCCTTATCTCATTGTGTAATCGGTATTATATTACATTCCGGATTTTCCTACAGTAAAATGCCGATGTAGTCTACTGTGATTACATAGCTTATTGACAAAAAGAAAACTTGGCGTCATTCTTTCACTTCCACCGGCAATGTTATTGATAAAATATGAATTATAGCAGCAATTTGTAATCTCAAAAAGCCAGTAAGGAGGAACCTAAAAGCTAACAATAGTGTAAGCGCTCAGCCATTGTTCAGGTTTACACTGCCACAATGCATCACATCTGATGACTCATAATTATTAGTGCTATTAAAGGTAGCAATGATTGTTGTAGGGCCTGCCTCTGTGGAAATGAGATTCCAGGGTTGCACTTCAATGCTTCTATCTGGTCCTAATTAGGGAGCATTTCTAACACATACTCATGGCTTCCGAGGACAATTAGCTGCCTTGAACACAGGATGATCTCGCCTATGCATTTTATTTTTACTCTGCATTTGTCTTCATTTATGGAAATTGTTGTCTTCTATCAGAAAGTCTAAAATTTACAAGAGCGGTTTTCATTTTTCTATCCGATGACACAGCATATGTGTATGGTTATGATTAACAAGCAGCCAGGGCAGATAAAAGGAGTAAGGATGTATTGCTGGTATAGGAATCCTAGGCATTAGCGCTGCAGACAATCTAGATTTTACCCCGCAACCACTAATTGTCTGTACTGTATAATTTGTATATACAATTCTGAAATGGTGCTGATTCTGTATCCATAAAATAAAAAATGACATTAAAAGATGTTAATAAAAGTGTTATTCAGCATTTGGGTACAGGTCTGAAGTCATTCTATATGACTGCAGACTTGTGAGTCCTCACATCGTGCGCACTGCGAGAATTCCCCAGTGCCATTGCCAGGAGCGGTGGACAGGTGACTACAAGCATGCGATTTACATATTTGCGGTCACATGAAGACTAGACGTGCATGGCCTCACTCAGTGAAAGTGTATTGAGCGAGGTCAGACAAGTCTAGTCGGAATGTGGCTGGAAGTAGGCAAATCACATGCTTAGGGAGACATGACTACACACTCCTGGCACCAGAGAATCCCTACAGTGCGCAGTGCACGTGATTCGAGAATTTACAAGCCTGCAGTCACTCTATGACCATGCAACCCCTTTAAAAAATGACTTTGCTTTATGATACAAGATGAATTTCTTTTTTGGTCATTATGTATAAAGTAAAAAAAAAAAAAAAAAAAAAAAAAAATGAATAGTAATTACATTCATAGAAGGGCAAATATAATAAACAGATTGCAACTCCAGTAGAATTGTACATACAGGACCAACTGAGTCTTACATGGAAACAAATTCAAAAACATAAAATACTACAATAACACTATATACAATATACAGATTTACATCTAATGACATTAAATTCAGTTTCTAATGAATGTCAACTTTAATTACAAATGTACAGTACTTACACACTAGCATGCGGCTTCTTCTTGGAAAAATCACAAGCGAGTCCCAAGTCTGATATCCTCACGTGCCCATGTTCATCTAATAGAATATTTGCTGGCTGCAAGCAGAGGTGATAGAAGTCATTAGAATAATTCAGGATAATCATGTAGACCTCCACAAAATTGTATATAAACACCTGGTATATATGGCGAATTCCTGAACTATCCTAGTACTGTATACAGAACATTCCACTACAGAGTCAACTATGAAAGAGGTTTTTGGACCCCATAGGAATGAGCAACCTGCTGCACCTCCAGCTGTTCTTTGTAACTCCCAATATGCGGCTGTCAGGGAATGCTTGGAGCTTCGGTTGCACAACAGCTGGGATGGCAAAGGTTGCTGATCCCTGCCACACATACATATGACCCAGAGTTGACTTATGCCATAAATGTCTGAGCATAGCTGAAGGATTTCAATGGGCAACAAGTGGGAATCCCATGAATCCAGAAAATGTAGGGATGCTTGGTTACCACTGACGCGACATCACTCACAACAGAACCATAAAGGCATTATGAAAATAGCCCTGTTCTGGCCATGCTAAAGATTATATAAAAACAGGAGTGGATCTCACGTCCGGCAGGATATAGAAGCCAGGAGATACTGGCTGTAATGAGACCGCCATAATCTGGATCTGAAGGGCACTAAAAATATATAAACCATTTGCGAAAGCCTAGCAGGGTTTTCTTACTGCAGCTCTGATAACACACATGAAAGCTCTTTGATCTATTAGCAAAATCTCAAAGATGGCCAGTACATACAGCATATCATGGGACGGGTGATTCCCTGGGAAAAAAAGGTTTTAGATTTAAGCTAAGGAAAGATATATCTTTGTGCCGTGTTAGCCAGTAGATAGAAAAAGAATTAGAAATGAGAGTTCTCAGTGGTTGATAACTTTTAATGGCTAAATGTAAAGATGGCAACACATTGCAAGCTTTCGTGACTACTCGGGTCTGTTCTAGGCCTGATGAATCCTGAGTAGTCTCAAAAGCTTCCAATTTTTAGATGTGGTAAGATTTTTTGAAGGTTTCTCTCTATAGGGAAAGAGCTATTTGGAAATGAATGTTAACTTTTTAGTCCATCTTCCCTGGACAAACCCTTATTGGTTATTGAAGACATGTACATTGGAGCCGCAGCAGAGGAATCCTAGTGAAGTGTGAAGATTTTTCTTCTGCCACAAGGACTGAAAGCTTTCCCAGCAGCAAAAGTTCACTCAAAGAAGATTTTTCTCTTTCCGACCACGAGTCTGTGATGTAATGAAGTGAGGAATGGAGCCAGCCTAATAATATGGCTTTGCTTTAATATTCTAAAATAAGTCTTTTTCGCTCCACAAGTCACCTAATTCTGAGAGAGAAGCGTGACCCAGATGATGAGTGCTGCGTGTGCACCCCGCATAAGAATCACAGTACTGGGTTTAGTCATGGCACCGATAAGGAGGTTATTTGTGTCTCCCTTTCTTACTTGGCTCAGGAACAACTTCAGAAGGAATAAACTTAGCGTTAAGGGGAGGTCACATGGTTTAGTGATGCTTGGCAGAGAACATTAATGTCAGTCCTTTCCCTTAAGGCCACACAAGACAACATTGGCCATAATGAATGTGCGTGCTACAAGCTTCCTGAATTACATATATTCCAGTCTGGTAAATATCATGACTTCTGCAATAATGATAGAGGCTTTCATTAATATGTAGAATTAAAAGGGAAGGCGCCATTTAAAAAAAATTTTTTCAACAATTTAAAAAATGTAAAGAATTAATGTTTAAATTTTGTTAAATATCATTTGTTTATAATTTATTAAAATATGAAAAATAATTTTAAAAGGTTTGGTATTTCCACTTTTAAGCACTAGGGGGAGCAGCTACAGAAATTTGACAAAAAACCTAGTGTACAACTAGCTCACATTACGACTGCAGTAAATATGGGCGGAATCTACCGACATGGGTGTGATGTCACTCCTCTCCTCCCCTTCTGGGTGTTTGCTAAGGGATAAGAGAGGATGAGATTTAAGATCACAGTGAGGAGCCATTTTGTTTGTGACTGCAAAAAGTTATACTGACAAGTAGACATCGAGGATGGCAGGCAGCAAGGATTCTGCTAGTTGGTGCTGCTCGTGTATCAAACTGGGAAATATACATGCACACACACACAGGAAAATTCACACGCTCACATACACAAAAATACACATGCAGTAGGCATTTTAGTGTGAAACTGTATATTCAGATGTCACATCTTTAGTGTGAAACTGTATACTCCGATGTCACAGCTTTAGTGTGAAACTGTATACTCAGATGTCACAGCTTTAGTGTGAAACTGTATACTCCGATGTCACAGCTTTAGTGTGAAACTGTATACTCCGATGTCACTGCTTTAGTGTGAAACTGTATACTCAGATGTCACAGCTTCAGTGTAAAACAGTATATTCAGATGTCACAGCTTTAGTGTGAAACTGTATACTCCGATGTCACAGCTTTAGTGTGAAACTGTATACTCCGATGTCACAGCTTTAGTGTGAAACTGTATACTCCGATGTCACTGCTTTAGTGTGAAACTGTATACTCAGATGTCACAGCTTCAGTGTAAAACAGTATATTCAGATGTCACAGCTTTAGTGTGAAACTGTATACTCCGATGTCACAGCTTTAGTGTGAAACTGTATACTCAGATGTCACAGCTTTAGTGTGAAACTGTATACTCCGATGTCACAGCTTTAGTGTGAAACTGTATACTCCGATGTCACAGCTTTAGTGTGAAACTGTATACTCAGATGTCACAGCTTTAGTGTGAAACTGTATACTCCGATGTCACAGCTTTAGTGTGAAACTGTATACTCAGATGTCACAGCTTTAGTGTGAAACTGTATACTCCGATGTCACAGCTTTAGTGTGAAACTGTATACTCAGATGTCACAGCTTTAGTGTGAAACTGTATACTCAGATGTCACATCTTAGTATATAGATAGTAAAAGCCATAAATCAGTGAACAAAATTAAACAGATCATTTGTGATGGCACAGGAGTGAACAGTTACGATGGTAATACCAAAGTGACTGCCACATATATGGCTAAGGCTGTGTGTGCACTAATGAGCTTTAAAGGGGTGTAATGCAGTTCTAGGAGACCTTGGAGTGTTATATGCATCTTTTGAAGGCAATTTGACTATTTGCAATTCATGGCAAATCGATTCACCGCAGATTAAACTTTTAGTAAAAATTTGCAGAAGCTGTGAATTTCAAAAGATTTGCTTATTTCTATCCTATATTAAAAAAATGTATATTTGTCCTGGTCAGTCAGGATTCAAAAATGTTTGACAACTACTACACGTGTGATTTGTACATTTGTGACATGTTAGGTCCGTCCTACACATGATGTAAATATTATATTTTCTCTCATTCCATTTGTTATCACAGTATGGATAAGTCTCAACTGAACTATCTTCTCAGGTGTCTTTAGGTTACATGCATCTTTAGAATATTTCTATATGTAGTTATGTTTTCATAGTTTATAAGAATTACGTTAGAATTAAGTCCATTAAGTTCAACCTACAGCCTAATATTAATCCAGAGGAAGGCAAAAACCCCGTTATGTAGGTGCTAATAGCAACATATTAGAGGAAAAATTTCTTCCTGACTCCACATTAGGCAATCAGATTAGATCCATGGATCAATGTTCCGTTGCAGAATCTAGTGCTCATAACTTGTAATATTATATTTATCAGGAAAGGCATCTAGGCCTTGCTTGATCTTTTGCAGTGAATCAACCATTACAACATAATGTGGCAGAGAGTTCCATTGTCTCACTGCTCTTCCAGTAAAGAATCTGCGCCTGTGAGTATGATTAAGCTTTCTTTTCTCTAGACATAGAGAATGACCCCCAGTCACTGTCGCAGGCCTAAGTGTAAAATGATCATTAGAAAGATCACTAGTGTCCCCTGATATATTTGTACATTGTAATAAGTTAACCCCTAATACTTGGTGGTTATACACATGTTGGTGCCAATTTATACTATGTTTAATTGTATGAAGGCTTTAGTGCTCACTAAAAGTAATCCAAAAGTTCTGATTCCTTAACATATTGCAAATCTACTGTAGCATAATTGGACTGATTTATATGTCCAGGAAATCTGTGTGGCAATCCGTATGGTAGCTTCAAAGGAAGACATACTGTATTGGTTATTATCTATACTCCTATAAATACCGTATTTTTCAGACTATAAGACGCACCGGACCATAAGACGCACCTAGATTTTAGAGGAAATTAGGAGGAAAAAAAAAACTGAAGAAAAAAATGGTGATCAAATCTGTACTTAATATCCTGGTAAATATGGCGCTCTCATCCCCATCCTGATACACATGGTCCCTCATCCCTATCCTGGTATGCATGGCTCCCTCATCCCTACCCTGGTATACATGGCCCCCTTATTCCTATCCTGCTGTGCATGGCCCTCATCTCCATCCTGGTACGCATGCCTCCTCATCCCTATCCTTGTGTGCGTGGCCCTCATCTCCATCCTGGTACGCATGCCTCCTCATCCCTATCCTTGTGTGCGTGGCCCTCATCTCCATCCTGGTACGCATGCCCCCTCATCCCTATCCTGGTAGGAATGGACCCCCTCATCCATATCCTGGCAGGAATGATCGCCCTCATCCCTACACTGGTATGAAGGGTCCCAATCTCGCCCAAGTATGCATGGCCCCATCCCTATCCTGGTATGCATGGTCCCATCCTTATCCTGGTATGATTGGCCCCATCCCAGTCCATGAATGGTCCCATCCTTATCCTGGTATGCATGACCCCATCATCCCAGCCCTGGTATGCATGGTCCCATCCTTATTCTGGTATTATTGGCCCCATCCTGGTCCTGGTAAGCATGGTCCCATCCTTATTCTGGTATGATTGGCCCCATTCAGAATATTCATTTCTCTTAAGTTTCCGAACATGTGACTGCCGGCAAAAGCTGGAAGCTGATGGCTGACACTGCGCGCTACTGAAGAGCAATGAATACTCACTGCTCTCTGTGATCAACAGTCCCAGCGAGTATTCCGGCAGCTGTGCTCTGCTTGTGAGCAGCGCATGACGTCCCTGCCATGCGCTGCTTGCAAACATTAAGCAGTTGCTGGCACCGGAGCAGGACGCTGTGAGGGAATGGAGGAAGGTAAGTAATGGCTTGCTTTTTTTTAATCTTTTCTGATGGGGCCATGCATACTATGATGGGGGTGGGGGCCAATTATCAGGATGGGGCCATGCATACCAGTACTGGGATGGTTGCCAATCATACCAGGATGCCAAAAAGAAATGAATATTCATTGCCCTACACGCCCATGGGTGTGGAATGTATTGAATATTCATTTCTCTTTAGCAGCAGGCACATGAGTTAGGCGCAGCCGCCAGCTCCTGCCTCTGTGACCCGCTGCTCCGCCGAAACCGCTCCCCCACCTCACCACCACAGCCCGTACATTCGGACTAAAAGACGCACCCTCCATTTTCCTCCACATTTTGGGAGGAATAAAGTGTGTCTTATAATCCGAAAAATACGGTACCTAAAAAACTAGCTCAATAAAATTTATACCACCTTGGCAGCAAAGAACACCTCAAAATTGTAAATTCAATGGAGATTTAAAGAAGAAAAAAAATCTTTAAACCTTTATAAAGGTATACAGTGTAGCAGATGTACTCCTCACTTAATCTCTGCAATGTATGGTATGAAAGGAAAGGAATTGTACTGAGGATGAACGCAGGAGAATGCCAGGACATGGAGTGCTGTAAGATTATTTAATGCCTTTGATTGGTATGTAAGTGCTAAGTACAGCCATAAGATGACCCCACCGCCCTGGTTTATGAAGAGACGTTTAGCAGACGTGCTCATGCAAACAAAAGCTCCACGGCTGTCTGGGCGTGTAAATCAAACGGTACATTAATTAACTTTTAAGATGTAAAATTTACCTGCAGAACCACCATTGAAGCAATTACTATATTTCTCAAAATTAGACTAAAAGGTAAAACCCTATTATAAAGCAGTATGCGGTAAGTGACGAGAGGCAAGTTTTACCAGTGCTTTAGTCCTTCTGGTTTAGATGTCGAACAAGGATTCCTTAGATCTAAACCTAAAAAGGTTCAGAATTCAGTGCAAATCTTTTGAAAATTCCCAGCCAATCTGTGGCACAATTCACAAGCGCTACCTGTGAACGTTGCAGAGTATTTTCAGAGCAGATTATTTTATTTGTAAAACTCCATTCACTGGCACTCCACTGTAATTTGTCAACATTTTTCAGTGTGGAATATCTATGTGACTATTGTGTGAATTTGATTTTAAGGATTTTTTTTCTCTTTTTGAGATAATTGAATTTGCAAGAGAACAACAAAAGAGCACCGCGCTAGAGTTGTAAAAGTCTCAAATGTAGTGACTAAAGATCAAGGAGGTATAACAAGTGGATGAGAGAATCGTCTGCCTACCTTACAAGGATTGAATGGTCCAGTGTAAGTAAAGTAATCCTATGAAGGAGATTCCTGATCCATCAAAAGATCCATAGAAGCGGCTGCAGCAGAGGAGTCTATGTGTTGCAGCAGGGGGTTGGGAGCCAGTGAATATGTAGGTGCTTGCGATAGACACCAATGGCACAAGGACAGTGCTGTACAATTCAGGCAAAGGACAAGTGGGGACAGGGGAGCGTCCCCCCCAGATAGTGGGGCCCACATGAACCTCACCAAGAGTGGAGGCACGCGGCGTGCACCGGCCGAGAGACGCCGCTGACAGTGCCGAGGTGTCGGGGGGCGTGGTCTGGGTGACGTCACCTAGAGCATGAAACTGAACACAAGGGATCCGTGAGCTTGCGTAGGCGATTGGTCTCTCCCAGGCTCCGTTCCCCCTGTGTTAAGATCCCTGCTCTAGACTCCTCTGCTGCAGCCGCTTCTAGATCTTTTGGTGGATCAGGAATCTCCTTCATAGGATCACTTTACTTACACTGGACCATTCAATCCTTGTAAGGTAGGCAGACTATTCTCTCATCCACTTGTTATACCTCCTTGATCTTTAGTCACTACTTTTGAGACTTTTACAACTCTAGCACGGTGCTCTTTTGTTCTTCTCCTGCAAATTCCTTTCCTGACAGCTACCAGCACAGAGGCTGTCTTAGCGCCTGCAGCTCTAGTTTGCATTAGGTGGAGTGCCGGTGTTTACTTTTTTGATTTATTTCCTATAATTGAATTATTTGTAGCTGTCTCAATAAGTGAGAGAGATACAGTCCTGAAGTAGCTTACTAAGCCATGTAGATTTGTGAAATACAGGTGACTGAAGTGTCACCTGGAACTAAAAAGTGTTAACTCTCTGTCATAGAAAAATTTGAAATCCATAAGACATCTCCAAAATTGAGAGTCCTCAGTGGTTGATACCTTTCAATGGCTAACTGAAAAGATGGTAACACATTGCAAGCTTTCGAGACTACTCAGAATCACATTTATGCACAACACAACACAGAAAAAATGCAATAGATAAGACAAGTGACGTGAAGCAGAATTATCATTATGGGAGAGGGATAGACATTAATATTGGAACAGTTCATAGATAAGGAGTCTGGATGTTTTATGGTCCTCTGATTGCGGTCTGGTTCTGTGTTGTGATGCCCCCACAAGGTCTTAGGAGCAAATTCTTTAATTGATGTAAAAAGACATAAATCCATGCGACACATTCATTCCTGCATTGAGAGTGTCAAAGGTCACCATGAATTTGTACTCACAGACTCCTCTCCCTCTGAGATGTGAAGTTACCTTTCAATACCAGTAATTTCATATCCATGGTGCTGTGATCAGGCATACAAAAATGTTTTGCCACAGGTAGAGCCATTCTTTTTTCTCTTATTGTGTGGCGATGAGAATTCATCCTTGTTCTAAGCTTTTGCCCTGTCTCCCCCACATACAGGCCCCCAGTTGGACATTTAGTACAAATAATTAAGTACACCACATTAGATGTGATGCAGCTGAAAGTACCTGGGATCTTGTAGTCCTGATGTGAATTGGGGATCTTTATCTTGTCCGAGGGCATTATAAATGGACAGGTTTTACATTTTTTTCTGGTTGCAAGGAAAGGTTCCTGCAGCTTTTGGAGAGGACAGGGAGCTTCTGACAAAGATGCTTCTTAGATTTGGGGGCTGCCTAAAGCACAGTAGTGGGGGGTCTGGAAAAATGGATTGTAATCGGGCATCTTTTTGTAGTAAAGGTTGTAATTTCCATGCAGTTCCCCTTAGCACTTCCAAATATGGGCTGTACGTGACTACTAGAGGCATGATCTGTTGGTGAGCCTTGAGGACTGGAGTTGGGAAACCCTGCTTTAGAGGGTCTCTATGGCAAACTGAAAATACTAGATAGGCTGATGTTCCACCAAAGTTGGAAACTATGGACAGCACCATTACTTTTAAACATATCTTCCATTATAAGGAAAGCTTCCCATACAAATAAATTATTAAAGTTAGCAGATATCACCAACCATAGTGAAAACAAACACTGAACTTTACACATTCATGATTTGCCGTGTGGAAACCCAATGAGCATTTTATAAAATATCCATGGGTAAAATCTGAGGGAGACATTCTAATGTCTGCCTGTGGATCCACATGAACATTAGTCACATTTTGAGTTTGACTGATGACTTGAAATTCAAATTTGCCAATGTCAGGAACACCGCACTGAACTTGCTCACTGAGCCAGTGCACGTGTCCTGAGTAAAGCGAACTGTGCTCAAAGATACCTGTGGAGCGGGCAGCAGCCGAGTAGGTGCTACTTCAGAAGAGCAGGACCTGAAGCACGTGACTGCTGGGGGCGTGGCCTATACGCCAGAGAGCTAGGAGCTGCAAGAGAACTCCTAGCAGGGTAACTGCGAGACAAAGTTACCAAGGGGCATAGACAGGGAGGATAGTCAGGATGTAGCCAATGAGTCATACACAGAGATAGCTGCAAGGTACAAGAGGGGCGAGCATAGAGTAGTCAGATCACAGGCAACGAGTCATACACAGAGAGGGTAGCGCAGTACAGAATCAACAGGCAAACTCACAACTGGGAACAGAACCGGGTCAGAACCATATAAACAAGCTATAACAACGAACAGGCACACAGAGGTCACCACACTCGGCCAAAGGCAAAAGTATAACTGACAGGGATTGGAGCTTCCCAGGGGTTTAAGAAGCTCTCCCAGAACCAAAAAGAGGCCACAATCATTAACCCCAGGTGTGCAGGTCAAAACCTGCACTGAGCTCCAGACATTAACCCCTGACGTGCAGCTCAAAAACCTGCACTGGGATCATGACAGCCAGCTTCACCACATTTTTTTCAATACTGAAAAGCCAGCAATTGACCAGAAATTACATGTATAACACAGAGTTCTCCCAGTAGTGCATTGAACCCAGTTCGTTACTGAGAAATCAGCATTTTAACTTGTATGCAAATTAGACTGAATGATTATTGTAGATCTGAAACTTCCGTCATTCCAGGCTCTATTCCTTGCCTAGTGCTGCATCCTCCTGCTTGACTGACTGCTCATTTGCATGAAGTCACACAGCATAGAAGCTCCCAGTCAAACAGGAGTCAGTGACTAGAGCTGGAGTGACAGATGCCTCATCAGCTTATCAATTCAAATGCAGATTTCTCAGTAACGGAGAAACGGACTGGCCATGTGTATTGCTGGCTATTGAAAGAGCTGCATGCTCATATAAAGATTGGGAAATGAAATCCTTCTAGCCTTTATAGTCCACAGGATCACTATTAAAAACCCCACTTATTTGTCTTAAATGTGGAATCGAGAATCAGATTCTGAACTTGTGAACTTAAGCGAATATCTGACAAGTGATGACGGTCTTGAAAAAAAACAGACACGGAACTGAATGGGGGACACACATAGGATGACGGACTTTCAGAGCATACAGTTTCACTGGAACAGTTGACAGGCCCTGGGACTTCTCCAGTGGAATGCCCTGAGAGATTTCTGGCTTTCACACTGGCATTATAAACAGTAGTTTGATTTTAAGGAGTTTGGGCAGAATTCTACAACTGCAACGTAAACCTATACCACACAGCTGGTGAGCTTAGAGGAGGGCCAAAGAGAACAGGACACAGCTAGACGAAATAATGTGCTTGTTATCCTAACAGTAAATAGAAACTGAATGGATCTTTGTATTTGCTAGTTTCTTGTGGTCTTATTCAATGACCAGTGGCTGATCTGAACAAATAGATATTGAGGAGAAGGGTGAAAAAAACATCTTAATTACAAGGTGAGGAGACAAATACATTTGTATTCCAATACAGAATTTGCTTGGATGCCATCTAAGACTCTGGCACAAACCAGCAGCTGCTAAGTGCACCCATAGGGCACCTATATTACAAAGAAGTGTATTAACATCAATGGGGAAAAAATAAGTCTTAAAGTTATTGAAAACATTAACAAATATCTAATACAAGTTATAATTCAATCCATTTATCACAACAGAAATGTTCAGAGCAAAAGGGAACATCACATTATTTGCTAGAACTGAATTTACATATCACTTTTGGTCTATTTTATTTCTGAGTTGAAATTAAATACCGTATAAACACTCCTACATGAAAAACTGCCCAAATGTAAGCTTTGCTGTTAAAGCGGACCTGTTAGCAGGATTTTGCTAAGTAAGCTACAGACAGTGTCATGTTGCCGCTGTTACACTGATTAAAATGATGGGGTGAAGAAATCAGTCTTGTAGTTCTTGTGTAAAAGTTTTCAGCTAATGATATGCTCGTGCTCCAGGGCGGGACTGTAGGCAGAGACTTTTCTTCCTGCTCTAAGAAAGAGAAACCAAGGAAAGAGGAGCCCACAGGCCGCCCCGAAGCAGAAACATGTTTCTCATCATAGAGACAGACTGTTTTTGCTTCAGGGCGGCCTGTGGACAGGTCTTTCCTTGGTTTCTCTGGCTTAGAGCAGGAAGATAAGTCTGCCTACAGTCCCGCCCAGGGCACGAGCATATCATTAACTGAAAACTTAACACTGAATAATCAAGAACTACAAGACTGATTTCTGCACCCCAGGCATCATTTTAATCAGTGCAACAGCGGCAGAATGACAAGGTCTGTAGTTTACTTAGAAAAATTCTGCAGACAGGTTCACTTTAAAGTGTATATGTGGGACACAAAGTAACAGCCCTTGTTTTAGTTCATAGAAGGGTCGGTCCCATATTGCTGCAATAAAAATAAATCAAGCCCCATAGATGTGATTGACTATTTTCTTATGGCCATTCATGGTCATTTTTAGAACACTTGATAAATCTCTACCTTCAAGTCTCTGTATACAACAAAACGATTGTGCATGTGTTCCAAGCCCAAAATAATTTCAGCAGCATAAAACCTCATTTCCTTCTCAGAGAAGACACCATGTTGTGACAGGTGGTAGTGCAAATCCCCTCCTGTAAGAAACAAACAATATGTTGAGTTCATCATCAAGAGTCTGTACTTAACAAATCTGTTTGTAGACATGATAAAGACGACACAATCTTCGGGATCAGCTGCTATACAAGCTGTATGTGGATGCAAACATATCTGCTGGTTTATATACAAATTATCAGCACATGTGCCATAGTAATAAGACTACCCATACTGTCAATTTACCCTAGTGGTGCATTGCTGGAAAGTGAGTCAAAAAAATACGTAATATTTAAGGGTATGTGCACATGACCACTTTTTGACTCAGGCGAAGCCGACAATCAACTTCAGGAAGCTTTGCCATTTTTTTTTTTTCATGACATCTTTTATGTTGTTTTTTTCCATTCAATTCCTGAACGTTTTTTCTTTTTGGCAACTGGTGGTTTGTTTTAGAGGGTTTTCCTATGGTTTTTGTGACCTCTTAAAAGGTATGTGCACATGATATATTTTTCACGCGTATTCAAGCTGGAATTCACCTGAAAAAGTGGTGCAAAAATGCTACGCACATTCTCTCTTTTGCTACTTCTTTTAACTCTTCAAGGGTTCAGCAACAGTGAAGTGGTTAAAAAGTAGAATGTTCATTTTTCACTATCATGAGACGTAAAGAGAAAAAGACACCTGTGGCAGAGCCACCACAAAACAGATGGCAAAGCCGTGAGCGAAGCCACTACAGGAAATAGACGGTGCTTTCCTGAAATTGCTTTGCTTAGAAAATCTTAGTGGGTCTGTTGCTAGAAAAAAACGACACACACCCTTACTGTCTTTTGTTAACTCCTAATGAAGAAACAGCTTTTTTTAATGCAAAAATGATGGCAAAACACTCTGGAAGATGTCTGGGCTTATTGAGCGTCTTCACAGCAGAAAAACGGCACGAGACTGAACATGTCACTTATTATAACCACTTGGCGTTTTTAGAATCCTGAAGTAGTTAACAGGCCATGCTTATAGTGCACGGAGCATATTTTACTAAACTTCGGCTTTTCCAGAATGAAAGCAGCAAATACAATATTGAAGGTCGAGTCTTAGTCTGCATTTATTATAACAACGGTTAGGTAAACTAGGTATATCGCTTCTCTGTTTTGGAACTGAAGGACTTGAAAAAAAAAAAAAAAGAGTTAAATACGGCATCTAACAAATGTGTGAATAGCAAAATAATTAATCAGCATAGAACAGTAGCGAGGGAATCTTGCAATACCCAATTACACTTAATTTTAACTATATAAACATCCTGGCACTCAGAGGTTAATGAATGCCAATCATTATGACCAACATGAAGCAATCGCCTGGATTTCTAAAACCAAATACCATTTTTTCCTTATAATTATATAATGCCCTTTAAATTGCCTCCTTGAAATAAATGAGTGTTCTGATTAAATGTAGTCATTGTCTTGTGGGACAGACAGACGGTCTCCTCATCTGCCTGTATGTCAAGGTTAAGCTGTATATAGCCAGTCTTTTTGGAAAACATGCTGCAATTCCAATAAAGTCTGAGGTGCCTACTGCAACTCCGCTAAGTCTTCATCCATAAAGGGACACTCCACCGGTCAGACAGCATATACCAACCTATTGATCTTTTACGGCAGCAACCTCAAAGGTAATTTCATAGCACACAGCGTGTATACATCATCTAGTGTATTCTTTTGGTTAAAACATACAATATGTGCCCATACAAATACCTTCCAGATAAAATTGGATTATAAAAATTATTAAAAACAAACTAAATTACTACACTGTGTGCACAAATATAAAGTGAGTGACTTTTTTGTCAATATCATTTTTATACCGATTGACCAACTCCAAGCTGTATGAACTTCAAACATTATTGGATGAAGCATGTCAGGTGAGTAGAATGAGGAAGGGGGTGGCTTAATGATATTGACACCCTTCATCAAGGTGTGCAGAATTATTAGGCAGCTTTTGTTTTCCTTGGGCAAAATGAGCCAAAAAGCGATCGATTCAACCGAATCTAAAAAGTCAAAATTTGTTACAAGTCTTACAGAGGGATGCAATGCTCTTGAAATTGCTAAGATATTGGGGTGTGATCACAGAACCATCAAAAGTTTTGTTGCAAATAATCAATAGGGTTGCAAAATAAATGTACTGAGAAAAAAAGAAGCACGTTAACTGCCAAATATTTGAGAAGAATGAAACATGAAGCAACCAGGAGCCATTATTCTCCAATGCTGTCATATTCCAGACCTGCACCCTCCGTGAAGGGCCCAGAAGTACCACGCGTTTAGATTTCAGAGGCAAGGCCAAGGTAAGGTATCCTGAATCCCAACCAGTACTAAACAAGATACGGAAGTTTAAACATCAAGACTGGGCCAAGAAATGTCTGAAGGGAGATTTTTCAAAAGTTTTATGGACTGAAGAAATGAGAGTGACTCTTCACAGAGCAGATGTATGGGCTTGTGGCTGGAGCAGTAATGGACACAAACCTCTACTTCAACTCAGATGTCAGCAAGGTGGAGGTGGAGCACAGCTACAGACTGGTACTATTAAAGATGAGCTAGTTGGACCTTTTGGGGTTGATGTTTGACTGAAAATCAACCCCCAAACCTACTGCTAGTTTTTGAAGACACTTTCTTCAAGCCTTGGTACTGGAAAAAGCCTGCATCTTTCAGGAAAACCATGATTTTTATGCAGGACAATTCTTCACTGCTTGGCTAGCCAATAAAGGCATTAGAAATTAAAGAATAATGAATTGGTACCTTCTTCACCTAACAAGCACTATTGAGAACTTGTGGGCCCTTCTTAGACCAGAGATTTACGGTGAAGGAAAATAGTACACCTCTCTGAACAGTGTTTGGGAGGCTGTGGTTGGTGCTGCTCAAAAAGTTGATCATCAACAGACTAAGAAAATGGCAGACTCCACGGATGGAGCTTATTACAATTTTTAAAAGACTGGTGGCTATAACGGTATCAGATTTTTTTTTTTTTATGTAAGATATGTATATTTGAACATTTTGAGCTGAATGATCATTAATCCCACTTTAACAGATGAAAATAAACAATTGAAATGGGAAAATGTAAGTTTTTCATTTAGTGACAAACATTTTGCACACATATATATATTTTCCTAAGAAAGACAAAATCTCAATTTTACGTTCTTAAATAATAAAGTTTCAGGTCTCTGAAACCTTCGGATTGATCGACAGCACCGTATTTGTTAAATAATAACATTAATCATCCTAAATATAAATTGAATAATAACTGCACACAGTGTATTTACATAGCATTATCATGAATTCACTAACAGTAATGCACTTAAAAGGGAATTTGTCAGGACGATTTCACCCCACAAACTGTCTATATGCACACCAGGGCTGTGGAGTCGGTAAGCCAAACCTGCGACTCCGACTCCAACGTATATTGCTTATATTTAAGTGAAAAATGTATTGTACTACAATGTGAACATCAGACATTTAATCATTTTTATGATACAATAATCAAGACAGTTAGATAGAACATAATATATATTTATTGGAATACAACTTTAGAACACAAAAAACTAATAAATTGTAAATATTTAATACACTATGTAATATCGATTACACATTATATATATATATATATATATATATATATATATATATATATATATCACACTATGTAATAAACTATGTAAGTTGCAAAAAACAGTTTTCAACAAAAACATACTGAATAACATTTGTGCAGTCTATGAATTTATTCTAAGAAATAGAAATGCCTCCATCAGATCCTCCTTCATAGATGACCTAAGATCTGACCTAATAATTTTAAGGCCAGAAAACAACCTCTCTACACTAACTTGGGTTGGAGGCAAAGCCGTAACCACATGGGCAACATCTCTAACAATTTCCAAGTATAAAGGAATTGCCTCATGCAGAGTCAGTTTTGAGGAACGGTTGAATTTTTCTTTTTCTTTGAGAGCAAGTGAAACATTTTGCTGAAATATGGTCAATCTGCTTGCTATAGGAGACGGAGTGAAATCTTTTTCCTTGCAGCAACGCTTTGCCTGCTCCATATCATCCAAATACTTGTCAAAGTCAAACTCCTCATCTGATGAGGATGAAGATATGGCAGCAGTAGCACTGTCAGGACCCAAGTCCTCTTGCGCCTGGCAGTCCTCCTGTAGGCCACTCATCCTAACTGCTACCTCAGTCAGAGCTTGTTTTCCTTTAGTAAGCTGTTGCTCATCAAGCAATATACAATGACTTGGGTCCACATAAACAGCTGCCAGAAAAATTTTATTTTCCAATAACGCTGTCTCTCCCCGTTTCATTGAAGCAGAAATGCCATCTGTGATTAAATCTCCTCTTTGGGACAGGCAAAATAGCAAGTTCTTCCACTCCCTTATGAAAATGCCAGGAGTTAAATCCTCAGCTTGTAATTTTTTAGTCACTGTAAATAGGTGATTAAGCAATTCCTTCAATTCAGCCACCTGTGTCCATTGACCTTCATTTAGGGTTACCTGAGGGTTCGCCATATCTATAAGAAACGGTTTTAGCCAGGATCAAAACTAGGGGGGGGGGGGGGGGCAGAACCTCATACTGTTCCGCAGAATCTCATACTGCACACCTCAGCTGCTGCCGAACCTTATACTGCACACCCCTCTACACTTGAAAATAAAGCCTGCACCTTAAGATGTGGTGAATGCAGTCTATTTATTCCAACTATCAATTGATGTTGATGTGTTACTGAAGACGAGCAATGCCTGACTGGTGCTAAAAAAAAAAAAAAAAGGAGTGTTAGTCTGTGTGCTACCCGGCTTTCATTCATTTTGGTACAGATAAGATATGGATAGACAGATATGGATAAATGGATAGATAGAGCAGATTTCTAATCTGCTTTTGCTATTGAAAACATTATCTATGAGCTCAAAAACCTTTCAGGTGATGCGGTTTTTTAAAAAGCTGATCTGCTTTTGCAGCTGAAAAACGTATCCTCAAAAAACGCAGCAAAAACGCTGTGTGTGAACGTAGCCTTAGATCAGGAATAGAACAGCCATTTATAGGACATTTCATAACTTTCCCAAATTCCTATGAAAAAATAATTCAGCTCATTCTGCATTGAACTACTGTACCCAATTTATTATATATTTTATGAGTCGGACCATTTTATACCGACTCCACCAAAATGAGCTCCGACTTAATGGCAAGTCCAGCAATGCCATTATATGGCTATTCTGTTCCTCATCTAATGGAATCTGAATTGCTGATTTCTCAGTAAAGAGGACTCTTTCCTCGTTTTAGCACTTTAAAGAGACTCTGTCAGCACAGAACGACTGTTCCAACTAAGTACATGCACTCAGGGCATCACGGCGGGACCAATCCCTTAACCAATTCATCCCCCCTAAGCCGGTGTTCACTATCATGACCAGGACAAATTTTACAATTCTGACCAGTGTCCCTTTATGTGGTAATAACTCTGGAAAGCTTCAATGGATCCCAGTGATTCTGAGAATGTTTTCTTGTGGAATATTGTACTTGATAGTGGTGACATTTGTTCGATATGACTTGCGTTTATTTCTGAAAATATCGGACATGTCACAATTTTCAAATTATTCATTCCTAAGCCCTTAACAAAATAGTTAATAAATAACGTTTCCCAAATGTCTACTTTACATCAGCACAATTTTTAAAACTTTTTTTTTTGTTAGGAAGTTAGAAAGGTTAAAAGTAGATCAGCCATTTCTCATTTTTCCAACAAAATTTACAAAACCTTTTTTTTTGGGACCGCATACCATTTGAAGTGACTTTGGGGGGCCTATATGACAGAAAATACCCAAAAGTGACACCATTCTAAAAACTGCACCCCTCAAAGCCACATTCAAGATTTTTATTAACCCTTCAGGTGCTTCACAGAAATTAATGAAACATGGAAGGAAAAAAAATTAACATTTTATTTATTTTTAAATTTACTTTAGCCCCAAATTTTTCTCAAGGGTAACAAGAGAAGATGGCCCCCAAAATTTGTTGTTGAATTTCTCCTGCATACAACACCGATACCCCATATGTGGGAAAACTACTGTTTAGGGTGTGAAAGCAGGGCACGGCTCGGAAGGATGCCATTTGACTTTTTGAGTGCAAAATAGGCTGGAATCATTAGAGGACGCCATGTCGCTTTTGGAGAGCTCCTAATGTGTCTAAACAGTGACCCCATTTCAGAAACTACAACCCTCAAGGAACTTATCTAGATGTGTGGTGAACACTTTGAACCTCCAGGTACCTCACGTACCTAGATGTTTAGAACGTTGAACTGTGAAAAAAAAATATCTCTCTGGCAAAAAAGTTGGCTTTGCCCCGAATTTTTCATCTTCACAGGGGTGACAGGAGCAAAACCACCATGGTTACTTACCGGTAGCCGGTTTTTCCGGAACCCATGACAGCACCACCTGAGAGAGGGATCCGCCCCGCCAGGACAGGAACCTACTGAGACATAAGGGGCGGCACCTCTCCCCCGCTTCAGTTGGGTTACAGAGCATTGAGAGGACTTCCCGGTTAGTTACATGTTTAATCCAACACCACAACACTCAAAACACCCTACTAATTGTGCACACCCATACAGTGAAAAAGGGGGGGAATGTACGGGTGCTGTCATGGGTTCCGGAAAAACCGGCTACCGGTAAGTAACCATGGTGGTTTTCCCTTCACCCATGACAGCACCACCTGAGAGATTTTTGGAGACTTCGAAACACCTTAGGGAGGGACCACCGCTTGCAGCACCCTTCTACCAAAGGTTAAGTCAGCAGAGGAGGATAGATTTAATCTATAGTGCTTAAAGAAGGTTGAAGGTGAGGCCCAGGTAGCGGCCTTACAAATCTGTTCGATTGATACCTCTGCCTTTTCAGCCCAGGAGGTCGCCACGGCTCTGGTGGAATGAGCCTTGATGCCGTCAGGAATCGGGATACCACTAGCTGAATAGGCTACACTAATGGCTTCCCTAATCCATCTAGCAATAGTCCCTTTTGAAACCCCATAGCCTTTCCTGGCACCCTGAAAAGCTACGAATAGGGACTGTGACCTCCTCCACTGGCTAGTGGCAGATATATATTCTACGAGAGCCCTTTTAACATCCAGACTATGGAATTTTTCCTCCCCCAGATTTTTTGGATTTTCCCAAAAGGATGGAAGGACAATTTCCTGACCCCGATGGAAATCTGATACTACCTTGGGCAGATAACTGGGGTCTGTTCTTAATACTACCCTATCCTGAAAGACTTGCGTATAAGGAGGATTTACTGAGAGAGCCTGTAAGTCGCTTATCCTGCGGGCTGATGTGAGGGCTACTAACAGGATTGTTTTTAGGGTCAAGAACTTTAGGGGTAGCTGATGTAATGGCTCATACGGATCTTTTGTAAGGGCTTCTAACACCAGGTTTAAATCCCAGGGGGCTATTCTGGGTATTGGAATAGGCTTAGCTCTATGGCAGGATTTAATAAATCTGGCTATCCACCTATCTGATGCCAGTTTGCAATTGTAGAGCGCCCCTAGTGCCGACACCTGAACCTTAAGTGTGTTTACTGCTAACCCCATCTGCAACCCAGATTGTAAGAACTCTAGGATGGCCCTAATCGGGGGTTCTTTTCCTAACGGCTTACCCAAGAACTGTAGGAACTTATCCCATGTTCTGCCGTAGATGTTAGTAGTCACCAGTTTCCTGCTTTTTAGCAGAGTGGCCACCAGCCCAGGGGAGAACCCCCTATCCATTAAAAGCGACCTTTCAAATTCCACGCCGTCAGATGGAATCCTTTGACCTGAGCGTGCAATATTGGACCCTGAGCTAGTAGGTCCGGGATTTCTGGCAGAACCCATGGATCGGAGAGGGACATCTTCCGTAGCAGAGCGAACCAGGGCCTTTTTGGCCAAAATGGAGCTATTAGAATCACCCTGGCTTGATCGTTTCTGATTTTTCTTACCACAGTTGGGATCAGAGCTACTGGGGGGAACGCGTAAGCCAGTCTGAAGTTCCACTGGATGTGCAACGAGTCCACTGCCCATGGATTTTCCCTCGGGTTTAGAGAGCAGAACCTTTCTGTTTGCCTGTTGTGCTTGTTTGCAAAGAGGTCTATCACCGGTTCCCCCCAAAGCTGAATTATCTTTTGAAAAATGGACCGGTTTAGCGCCCATTCTCCTTGCCTCAGGGTATTGCGACTCAGGAAATCTGCCTCTATGTTTTCTGCCCCTTTTATGTGTAGGGCTGTCACGGAGTGTAGGTGTTCCTCTGCACTGCTCAAAATGTCTGTTGCTGCTTCCATTAAGGAGTGTGATTTTGTCCCACCTTGGTGGTTGATGTATGCCACTGCTACCTTGTTGTCTGACATGATGCGTACGTCTCGACCCTGGAGTAGCGGAATGAAGTGGCTTAGGGCCTTGCCCACTGCCCACAGTTCTCTCAGGTTGGAGGATGCCTTCCTTTCTTGAGGTGTCCAGGAACCCTGACCTATGAGGCCCCTTAGGTGTGCCCCCCACCCCGAGGAGCTTGCATCTGTTAAAATTATATCTGTCGCCTGTCTGTCCCATGGTATTCCTAAGGTCAGATTTGTCCCGTTCAACCACCAGTTGAGAGAGTCTCTGGCTTTTGAGGAAAGCTCCAGCTTCCCTTCCAAACGCCCTCTTAGCGATCTTTGTGCTCTTAGTATCTCCCCCTGGAGTTGCCGGGTGTGAAACTGAGCCCACCTGACCGCCGGAATACAGGATGTTAGGGTACCTAGTAGGGACAATGCTTTTCTTAATGTCATACATGGTTGGTTTCGGCCCGCCAAGGCCAGATTTTGTACCTTCTCTATCTTGGACTCTGGGAGCAGACACTCTTGCCTTTCTGAGTCCAGTATAAATCCTAGGAAGGTCTGTTTCTTTAGGGGTTGTAATTTTGATTTTTTGAAATTGACTATCCACCCTAACTCTTGCAAGGTGTTGATCACCTGAGTCAACTGTGCTGTACAGTGGTCCTCTGAACTGCCCACTATAAGAAAATCGTCCAGGTATGGTACTATGACCGTATCGTGAATCCGGAGAAAGGCTGTCACCTCCGCTATGACCTTGGTGAAGACCCTCGGGGCTATGGATATGCCAAACGGAAGAGCCCTGAACTGAAAGTGCCTTAGTGTGCCCTGAATATAAAGCGCCACCCTCAGGTATTTCTGGTAATCTGGATGGATAGGGATGTGATAATACGCATCCTTTAAATCGACTACGGCCATGAAGCAATCTTGATGTAGCAGCTTCACTGCCGTAGTCACTGATTCCATCTTGAAGGTCGGGTTCCTTATCCAAAGATTGAGGCGTCTGAGATTTATGATTGTCCTGAACGACTGATCTGGTTTTTTTATTAGAAAAAGGGGTGAATAAAGCCCCTTTCCTTCCTGTAAGCGTGGCACCTCGGACAGTACCCGCTTGTCTATCAGGCTCAGGATTTCTGTTTCTAAGGCCAGTTGTTCTTCGGTCATCTTCCTGATAGGTGTGATGACGACCACGGGTTTTGGCTGACGAATAAAGGGGATTTTCAGGCCTTCTTTTAGGATGCTCAGAATCCAGGTATTGGAGGAGATCTTTTCCCAGGCCTGGAAAAAGAGTGCCAATCTCCCTCCTACTGGAATACCGGCGTCATTGTGGTGACTTTTTTGAGGTGGAGGTGCCTCCACCAAACATAAACCCTGATTCTTTCTTTCTTTCTTTTATCCTCCCATCTTCTCCTGTCAGCGGGAGGACGCCCTCTATTGAATCTCCCCCTCCGAAAGGGCTGTCTCCTCTGATCCATAGGGAATCTGGGGAAGCCTTTTTTCTTATCGCCTGCTTTCTCCAGAATATCGTCCAAGTTCTTGCCGAACAGGAATCGACCATCGCAGGGGAGAGAGCACAATTTGGCCTTGGACTGAAGGTCACCCGGACAGCCCTTAAGCCATAACGCGCGTCTAGCAGCATTTGATAGTGACGCTGCTCTGGCTGTCAATCGCATAGAGTCCGCCGAGGTATCTGCCAAAAAAGCCGCTGCCCCGTGCAAGAGATACATGTCTGATAAGATCTTCTCTCTTGGGACCCTTGACGCCAGCTTCTCTTCTAACTGCTGCAGCCAGATCATGAGGGAGCGTGCCGTGCAGGTGCCCGCTATCGCCGGCTTTAGACCTCCTGCTGTCGCTTCCCATGCGTGCCTCAAATATGAGTCCGCTTTTTTGTCCAGCGGGTCTCTAAGAACCCCTGCATCTTCCAAGGGCAGGGCCGACCTTTTGGAAGATCTGGACACCGCTGCATCTATTTTTGGGACTTTGTCCCATACCTCCATATCCTTGTATTCAAAGGGGTATCGTCTCTTAGAGGCGGATGGAAGGGCCCCCGATTTTTCAGGCTTTTTCCACTCCTTCTCAATAAGCGCCTGGATTTTCGCGTTTACTGGAAAGGTTCATTTTTTCCTCTCCTGAAGCCCCCCAAACATGACGTCCTCTAGGGTTTTAGCCGCCCTTTCTTCCTGTAGGCCCATTGTGGTTCTAATGGCCTTTAGGAGGGCATCTGTATCTTCTACAGGGAAACATGGCTTACCCCCTGTGTCACTATCTGAGGAGGATGATTTTTCCGCCTGAGATGATACTGACGCGGAATCTGAGGGGGAACTAGGGAAATCCTTCCTGCTTTTTTTCCCTTTTTTCAATAAGGACTTAATTGAGCCTTCCATTTCTGACCTGAGGGCAGATATTAGATTGGCTGCGAAACTAGGCGCTTCCTCCGCCATAGTCCGCTGAATGCACGAAGCACAGAGATCTTTTTGCCAGTCTCTTGCTAGGGGAGATTTACATATAGCACAACCCCTATTATTCTTCTTGCTTCCCGCTTTTCTGGGCCTTTCCTACAGGGTGAAGCATACAATAGAAAACCCCTATTAATATACTGTTAACATTCACGAAGATCACTCACCACCCGTAATCAAGGGTACCGGACTTGGAGACTGCATCGGAGCACCTGACCCGCGCTCTTTGGACCTTGAGGAGTGCCCCGACCTGCGGCTGGGGCGACTGCTGCTTGAATGGCTTCCATGCTTCCTGCCAGAGGGCTGTGAGGGAGGCAGGGACGCTGAACGTTCCTGCTCGGACTCCATTTTGCACCGCCGATCTACAGCTGTCTTCCTCCTTTTAAATTGCATGCCTCCGCCTGGTGAGCGTCTTCCTCCCCTCCCCCCTGCGACCGCCGGCTCAGCGCTTCAGAAGCCGGCCAGCGTCGCACCCGGCGCCATTACACCGTCGCCTTCTGCTGACGTCAGCCGGCGCACCCAGCATTCCAAGCGCCGCTGACGTCAGCGGCCGGAAGACGCCAGCGTCTCTCCCCTACCACGGGGATCGAGATGCAGCGTGCGCGAGGGGAGGGCGGCGCGGTGGGGGCTTCCCGGAGCCACCGGGATCCCATCCACGCCCGCACGAACCCGGAGCCCCAGGGACCCCGGGGACTGCGCTTCCAGGACCCGACGGCCGGCGCTACAGGTAAGCTACCTGTTCTTCCCGCGCCGGGACGGGCCTGGGTCTTTTATCTTTTTCTTCGCCCATGACAGGCACCGCCACAGTGGGATTCCTTCCAGGACAGGAACCCAACTGAAGCGGGGGGAGAGGTGCCGCCCCTTATGTCTCAGTAGGTTCCTGTCCTGGCGGGGCGGATCCCTCTCTCAGGTGGTGCTGTCATGGGTGAAGGGAAAATGGGCCATACAATATTACACACTTACCACATATGTGGTTGAAAACTACTTTTGAGGCTTAGTGCAAAGCTCAGAAGGGAAGAACCCTATACTGGTGTTCAGATTTTGCTGGAATGGTTTGAGGGTGCCATGTCACATTGGAAGAGCCTCTGAGGTGCCAGAAAAGCAGAACCCCCCATAAGTGACCCCATTTTACAAACTACAAGTCTCAATGAATTAATCTAGGGGTGCAGTGATCATATTGACACCATGTTTGTGTTGCAGAATTTTATACCATTGGGTACAGTAGAAAAAATAATTTAATTTTTTACCAGAAAAATTTTTTATAGTCCCAGATTTTAAATTTTCACACAAAAAAGGTAAAAATGGCACCAAAATTTTTTTACACAATTTCTGCTGAACTTGGAAATTCCCCTTATTTGGCAGTATAGGACCCCTTAGTCACATGGCGAGACTTGAGAAGAAAGGAGCGCTATTTGAATCCTGGAACATATATTTTCCTAGAATAGATTGCAGACTCCATATACAGAGCCCCCAAGTGCTAGAAGAGCAGAATACCCCCTTAAAGTGACCCCATTTTGGAAATTAAACCCCTTTGGGCATTTATCTACAGGTGTAGTGATGCTTTGGCTCCATGGGTGCTTTCCAGAAACAAGCAGCAGTGGATGTTGGAGTGAAAATTGAAAATCTGTGATTATAGTGCCCAGTAAATTGTAGTTCCCAGTACGTTGTAGCACCTAGTACATTAGGCCCTGCTCATGCTTCTGGAGACATGCACCGTAACTTAGACAGGCTCTTATCGCTACAGAAATGGCAAATATGTGGATACTAAATGTGCTTTAGGCACACTGTGAGGCTCAGAAGGGAAAGGGGAATTTCGATTATCCTGCGCTCTCCGCTGAGCATTTACATTGGGGTTTCAATCTAAATCTCTGAATGACGTCATTCAGATGAAACCCCACCAGGGATCCATTCACTATAACTAGGCAGCAGAGTTACTCTGGATTCAGTCTCGCTTTTGATCAGGACGTTGTCATCCTTTTCAAAGCTGCACAAAATGGTGGCAGACCGCGCTTCTTTTTGCATGCCTAAAAAGATGGACACCACAGGATCATAGGCCATCTAGCGCCCACAGTCACTCCATCTGCCTCATTATATGGAATATTCTGCCAGGTGTTCTGTCTGAATCATGCATTTCAGAGATTTCCACGGAAACCACCATATATGCGCACAGCGTAGAGTGTAAGATAAATGTGAGCCGAGTCTTACTGTGATCATTGGGAGGCAGTATGAACAAATGAATAGTAGGTCAAGAAACAGTTATTTTTTCTGTGGCATTACGATACCAGATTTATATAGTTTTTTTTCTGTTTGGCTGATGTCACATACTAAAAGACACCTTTTTTTGCAGAGCATCTCCATATTTTGAGAGCTATAATTTTTTCCATATTTGTGCCGACAAAATGATATAAGGACTTGTCTTTTGCAGGACGCGTTGACATTTTTTATTGGTACCATTTAACATTTTTTGATCGCTTTCTATTCTGATTTTTGGGAGGCAGAATGAACAAAAACAAGCAATTCAGGAATGTTTTTTGGGGGGAGATTTTATGCCGTTGCGCAAGTGGTAAAACTGATAAGGCAGCTTTATTCTTCAGGTCAGTACGATCACAGCGATACCTCATTTATATATGTTTATGTTTTGGCGCTTACACGTCAAAAACTATTTTATAGAATATATATATATATATATATATTTTTTTTTTTTTTTTTTGAATCGCTGTATTCTGAGAGATATAATTTTTTTTTTTTTTTTCAGCTGATGGAGCTTTATGGTGGCTTGCTTTTTGAAGGATGTGTTCAACTACACCATAGTTTTTTACCACGTTTTTGATTTTTTATGGTTTTCATTGAAGGGGTTAACTACTGTGACACGTTTATAGGTCAGGTCATTCAGGACTCGGCGATACCAAATATATGTGTACTTATTTTAAAAGTTTTTCACTTTATTTTTTACTTTATTACTCTACGGGATTTTACTTTGAAGGCTCTGATCGCTGTTAAAAAGAATTGCAGTGCTGCACTGACGTACAAGTTTGTTAGACCATGCCTTGAGCACGGTGTCCCTCTCCCTGCCTTCTAAATGCCGTGATCGATATTAATCGCAGCATTTAGTGGGTTAATCTGCCAGGAGCAGTGTGTTAGCTGAACAACCGGCAGCGAACACCAGGATGTCGTCCTAGGTCTGGTAGACTATCCAAACCAGGACGTATGGCTATGTCTAAGGTTGGAAAGGGGTTAAATACATCTTTCCGTCTGCTTGTTTTCCAGGTATCTACACCCTTATCTGGTTCTATGAAGCCAGAGCTGTCAATCAGAGAAGAGGGGGGTGGAGATGGAGGAAAAACAAGCAGATGTGAATGTGTAGCTAAATAATTGGCCCCGCCATGATACCCTAAGCGGAGGGACTTCGTTTGGACAGTCATTCTGTGTTGACAGAAGAATATTGTCTACATCACGGAATATTGGCTGCAGAGCTGAGTAAAACATAGTTTAGTTTTTAATTTCTCATCTACTTAGCAGATCGAGTGCTAGATTAAACACTGTAGAGGCCCCTAGGCAGTCAAAATCTTGGGGCTCTTCCAGTAAATTATTTCCTAATGCACTTTCAAAATTTCTGAACACCAATTTTAATACATCAATTATATTTTATTAAACAGAACAAATATGTTAATTAAAACTCATTATAACACATAAAAAGTAACCAACGTCAATCTCGGTTGTGGGCCTACACTGTATATTCTCGTCTATGCTCCCAAAGATTCTATTTATGAGTGTTCTATTATAACTGAGAGCCGGAGAGAACTAGTGGTCACTTCTCCTCCACTCCCAATTCAAGCCAATCACACAGTTTCCATGCCCGATTGCATGAAAGCCTCTCTCCTCTAATACTCCTGAATTCTCGATTACAACCGATTTCACTGCCAATTGTTTTAATATTCACGACAGAACTCTTATGTCAGCTGGCATTGCACGCTGATTGTAAATTTCTTTGAATATCAAATCAATATTATTTTTCAGCTCTTGTTGGGGACCCCAAAACACAAGGGGTCCATAGGCCAGTGCCTACTATGTCTAATTGGTAATCCGGCACTGATATTAACTAGTAAAGTATAGATTCTTATTTACGCCAAAACAAAGGTGAAGATAGCAGTAATTTGTCTCAGGATACATGTACCTGCATCCTGCTTATAACTGGCAATGTCATGCAGGTGAAAAAGTACATGACCACACAGACAGTTCTCTATTAATGCTCCCTTGGTCTTAGCATAAATTAGAAAAAAAGAACATGCATCTAGAGAAACTTGGAGCATGCTTACTCCTGTGAAACACACTCTCTTTCTCCTCATTGACCTATGAAGCTATTGTTCATACTTTGTAGCATACAACAGCACTATGTTTCAATACAAACACCCCAGCTTTCATTTCACAGCAGTCAGTGTGAGGTGAGGGAGGAGCACAGCAGAGCTGTGTGTCATTACTAAAACCTATTGCTGTTCTCCACATTGACTGCTGTGAGATGAAAGCTGGTAGAAGTTTTTGTAGTCAAACAGCACAGCTCTATTCCCCCTGCTCCCACAATGACTGCTGTGAGAAGAAAGCTGGAGGTGTTTGTGAGGACACATTGTTCTGTTCTACTCTACAAAGGCTGTTTGTCATTACATGTCTCACAAGAGAAAGTCTGCTCTAAGCTTCTCTAGGAGTGTGCTCTTTTTACTCTTGCATGACGCCTCCTTCTTATGATTGGTTGAAGGGGAAATTAGAATCTAAACTTTACAACCTATGATCTCTGCAATGCAGAGAAGAAATTAAAATAATCAAAAGTTTGATTCAGTTCTTCAGCCACAATTCCATGGTATGTCCAGTTTACCATGCCAAAAACTGGTGAAAGATCCTCTTTAAATTGAGAACAGTCTTTTAAAAAAACACAAATGTGTATATAATGTATTTGTATGTAGGTAGCTGGCTAGCAACAAAAACACACAGCATTACTGAAGAAAAATGTAGAATTCCACAAAATTTACCCAATACTTTTAAAGTAATTTTGATGTTACAGAACCAACATGTGATAAGCCAATAATATTGATAAGAGTATTCTAAACAGTACCATATTCCATTCAATACTCGGTACTCTCAATAGCTACAAAAGTCACGGCTCTATTTATGGCAAATCAGGATTTAGGAATATGAAGCCCATTTCCTTGCACCATTTTAATAATAAATCTACGTGCCTCATCCTCTAACCCAAAGGCAGAAAAGCTGTGCACAGTCTATTGCGTGCTCACATCAGCTTTCCAATGCATTACAGACATGTGCATACATTTACTCTATTTAAATTCCATCCCTGGCATGTGATTATTTTTTAAAGCTACAATCATATAAAACACCACAGTCTATTGCCAAGAGATAAGTGCCCCGGGTTGCATGAAGATTTCCAATCTGAATGTAAATCCATCTCGCCAACAATTGTCAATCTCAGAAAGTAAACCATGCCACCTACAAGAAGTGCTAACTCCTGCCTTTTGCTCATAAGACTAAAGTGGAATTTGCTATAAAAAAAATTTATCCTATCCATGTATAAAAAAAAAAAAAAGGAAAAGTCATTTTTTTGCGGAAAATACAATATAAGTCACATCTTACCATTCATCAGATCCAAAATGAAGCAAAGCTTGTCAGGTGTATGGAAGGCATATGTCATGCAAACTATGAACGGACAGTCCTGCAAAACAGAATCAAATTAATATTGTAAAGAACAAAGCAAAAGGAACTAGTAATTGGCCATCGAAAGAGAACAAGTCATAAATAAAACACACACACATATATATATATATATATATATACATACATACATACACACACACACACATTTACACAGTATATACATATACACACACACATACATATATATATGCATACATACATACAGTGTGAGAAATAAGGATTTGATCCCTTGTTGATTTTGTAAGTTTTCCCACTGACAAAGACATGAACAGTCTATAATTATAAGAGTAGGTTAAATTTCACATTAATGGATAGAATATCAAAAATAAAATCCAGAAAATCACATTGTATAAATTATATAAATTTATTTGCATTTTGCAGTGAGAAATAAGTATTCAATCCCCTACCAACCATTAAGAGTTCTGGCTCCTACAGACCAGTTAAGACTCTCCTATTCAACTCGTTACCTGCATTAAAGACAACTGTCTTACATAGTCACCTTTATAAAAGACTCCTGTCCACAGACTCCACTAGTCAGTCAGATTCTAACCTCTACAACATGGGCAAGACCAAAGAGCTTTATAAGGATGTCAGGGACAAGATCATAGACCTGCACAAAGATGGAATAGGCTAAAAAAAACAATAAGACCCATAAGTAAGACGCTGGGTGAGAAGGAGACAACGGTTGGTGCAATACTAAGAAAATGGTAGAAATACTAAATGATTGTGAATCGACATTGATCTGAGGCACAATGCAAAGTCTCACCTCATGGGGTATCCTTGATTATGAGGAATGTGAAATAAATATCAGCCTAAAACTACACGGGGGGGAACTTGTTAATGATCTTAAGGCAGCTGGGACCACAGTCACCAAGAAAACCATTGGTAACACATTATGCTGTAAAGGTTTAAAATTCTGCAGTGCCCGCAAGGTCCCCTGCTCAAGAAGGCACATGTGCAGGCCCATCTGAAGTTTGCCAGTGAACACCTGGATGATTATGTGAGTGATTGGGAGAAGGTGTTGTGGTCAGATGAGACAAAAATTGAGGTCTTTGGCATTATCTCAACTCGCCGTGTTTGGAGGAAGAGAAATGATGCCTATGACACAAAGAACACCGTCCCCACTGTCAAGCATGGAATTGGAAACATTATGTTTTGGGGGTGTTTCTCTGCTAATGGCACAGGACTACTTCACCGCATCAATGGAAGAATGGATGGAGCCATGTATCTTAAAATCTTGAGCGACAACCTCCTTCCCTCTGCCATGACATTAAAAATGGGTCGTGACTGGGTCTTCCAGCAAGACAATGACCCAAAACATACAGTCAAGGCAACAAAGGAGTGGCTCAAAAAGAAGCACATTAAGATCATGGAGTGGCCTAGCTAGTCTAGACCTTAATCTCATAGAAAACTTATGGAGGGAGTTGAAGCTCCGAGTTGCCAAGTGACAGCCTCAAAATCTTAATGATTTAGAAATGATCTGCAAAGAGGAGAGGACCAAAATTCCTCCTGATGTGTGCAAACCTAATCATCAACTACAAAAAAAGTCTGACTGCTATGCTTGCCAATAAGGGTTTTACCACCATGTGTTAAGTCTTGTTTACCAGAGGGATAAAATACTTACTTCTCACTGGAAAATGCAAATAAATTTATATAAATTTATACAATGTAATTTTTCAACCCACACAGGCAAATAAGTCAACCATAGAAGCCCACAAATTAAGTTATGTGCAATAATGAGAAATGACACAGGGAAAAAGTATTAAACACATGAAGAAAAAGAGGTGCAGAAAGCTATGGAAAGTCATGACACCAACTGAAATCAGTAATAAGAATCTTGACACTTAGTGAAAATTTAATATCAGCGGGTTCAACTAATGGCCTATAAAAAGGTGTTTCATTACCAAGGTGCCACACAAGAAACATCTCATGATGAGTAAAACCAGTGAGCCATCTCAAGACCTTCACAACCTTGTTGTTTCAAAACATACTAATGACATTGGTTACAGAAAAATTTCTAAACTACTAAAGGTTCCAGTGAGCACTGTTGGGGCCATAATGTTAAAGTGGAAAGAACATATTTTCACCATAAAATACATTTTATACACTGCTCAAAAAATAAAGGGATAAAGGGAACAATAAAATACTATATCCTAGATATCACTGAATGAAATATACTAGTTGCAAATCTTTATTCATTACATAGTGGAAAGCATTGAGAACAATAAAATATAAAAATGACCAATGTAAATCAAAATTAATATCCCATGGAGGTCTGAATTTGGAATGATACTCAAAATCAAAGTGGAAAATCAAATTACAGGCTGATCTAACTTCCGTAAAACATAACCTTAAGACAAGGAAATGATGCTCAGTAGTGTGTGTGACATCTCTACAATGTCAGGGCATGGTCCTGATTAGGCGGTGGATGTTCTCCTGAGGGATCTCTTCCCATACCTGGATTAAAGCATCAGTCAACTCCTGGACAGTGTGGGGCAATGTCCGTGGTGGATGGAAAGAAACACAATGTCCCAGATGTGCTCGATTGGATTCAGGTCTGGGTAACGGGCAGGCCAGTCCATAGCATTAATGCCTTCATCATGAATTGTCATGCATCGGAAGGAACCCAAGGCACCTGCATATGGTCTCACAATGGGTCTGAGGATCTCATCCCAGTAACTAATGGCAGACAGGGTACCTCTGGCTAGCACATGGAGGGCTGTGCGGCCCTCCAAAGAAATGCCACCCCACACCATTACTGATCCACTGCCAATCCGGTCACCCTGGAGGATTTTAAAGGCAGAATGTTCTCGAGCATCTCCAGGCTCTGTCACATGCGCAGAGTGTGAACCTGCTCTCATCCGTGAAGAGCACAGGGAGCCAATGTTGAATCTGCCAATCTTGGCGTTCTCTGGCAAATGCCAATTGCCCTGCACGGAGTTGGACTGTAAGCACAACAAGCTCATGTAGTATGTTTCTGACCATTTCAGCAGACACATGGATGTTAGTGGCCTGCTAGAGGTCATATTACAGGGCTCTGCCACTGCTCATCCTTGCACAAAGGAGGAGGTAGCGGTCCTGCTGCTGGGTTGTTGCCCTGCTACGGCCCCCTCCATGTTTCCTGATGTACTGACATGTCTCCTGGTATCTGCTCCATTCTCTGGGTACTGTGCTGATAGACACAGCTACCTTTCTTGCCACAGCTTGCATTGATGTGCCCTCCTGGATGAGCTGAACTACCTGAGCAACTTCTGCAGGTTCTACACACCACCTGATGCTACTGTACAGTACCTCTAGGGGTGAAAACAATGACAAAATGCAAAAGTGACTAAAACAAAAGGCAAAAAGGATGAGAACAGAGAAATGGTCAGTGGACACCATCAGCAGAACTACGCCTTTGTAGGGGATGGCTCGCTAATTACCTATCATTTCCACCTGTTATCTGTTCCATTTGCACAACAGCAGGAGAAATTGAGTCACAATTAGTGTTTATTCAAAACTAGACAGGTTGAGTTCACAGAAGTGTAGTTGTGTTGACTTTGAGTTACATTGTGTTGTTTAAGTGTTCCCTTTGTTTTTTTTTTTAGCAGTATATACACACACAAACATTCAATTTATGTTGGTGATTATTTAACTGCTTCCACATACATATCCAGCATCATCAGACATTTATCTACACATATTAACTTTTTCTTTATTGGTATTTACTACCTATGTTATGTTTGGTTCTCTCTAATTATAAGTTATTTGATATTTTCGCAAGCTAAAAGACGACTCAACATTGTACAGACAGGCCATCACACAAGCTGCCGTTCCCCAGCACTGACTGCATGGTCCCTGTGAATGCTTTCTTGCAGTGTGAATTGTTGATCAGGGGCTCTATGCGTCACTGTGTGGATCCTGTGCGTGGATCTGTCATCAGACTCACAGCTGCTTCCCTCCTCCTGCATCGCACAATACATTCAGCGCTCTCTTGTACTAATCAGGAAAACAATGAAGGAAGGCTCATTGTACTTTATCTTTAGTAATGGCTATGATATCAAATGAAAAAAAGAGGAAAATATTACAAATAATTACAACCGCACAGGGACAGTAACAAGACATTGCGCACATTCAATTTGGGGTTAATATGTCAATTAGGTATTGTCTGAAAAAAGGAAATCGTGAAGTTTGCTAGTATAATCTCTTATAAATATACATAATACATAAAAGATTCACATAAAATAACATTATATGAGCCTGCAAATCAGATGAAAAGGAGGGAATAAAAAAAAAACACTTAAGATACAGTAGATAATTTTTTGGAAGATCTGTGGCTGTATGTACATAACAGAAATGGCGGCCATACACTTGCAACAGCAGTCTGTAAATCCCCTCTTCCCATTCACATGCAGGATCGGCTGAGGGAGTACTGTGTTTTCATTTCAAAAAGGTGAATACGTTATTGCCAAATTCCACTTCTAGCAAGCTTTCATGTAAAACTAAGGATCGGGTATATTGAAACTTACCATGTCTAGTCTTCTCCATAAACACCAGAGTTGATCCACATTGACAAACATTCCATAGTCGACCACTACTGCTGAAGTTGTCAGGTTTGGCCAATTCTGCTCTTCTATATTGTGGACCTTAAGATAAACTGACTAAGGTCGGGGTCAGACTTGCGAGAAACTTGGACGAGTCTCTCACCTCAATACCCAGCACTGCCGCTGGCACTCGGATCGAAGCATTCAGCTGCATGTATTTCTATGCAGCTGAACAATCTGATCAGAGAGCCGAAGGCAGTGCCGGGTATTGACGTGAGAGACTCTTCCGAGTTTCTCGCAAGTCTGACCCCAGCCTAAAACTAAAAAAGTAATTGAGTAACTCAAAATTTGATATCTTTGGACTGAAAGTAAATCAGATGTCCATTTATAAACTTAAAGAGGTCCTGTCACCAGGTCAAAAGTGTCCAGTTTTTGCTCTTATATTCTCTTATATTGTTCCACCTGTTCAAATAGCTATTTCCAGGTTTTTTTAACTAAAAAAAAAAACCCCTACTATATGGGTCCAGAGATATGGGTCTTTATATTTAGTGCCAATTTTAATGGTCTTTACATAGGAGGCGTTGCTAGCAGGGTAATTATACAAAAGCAGTGTAAAGACATGCCCACAGAGAATCTTTTGAGCAACACCCCCTAGGTAAAGACCATTAAAATCAGTACCAATTGAAAAGGCACAGATCTCTGTGAAAGAAAAACAAAAATGGAAAACTCAAGGGAGCATCGGAAATAAAATGCGAGTTAAAATTGTTCACTTTTGATCTGGTGACACGTCCAAGTTAAAGGGTTTTATGTAACAAATATCCTTAAAGGAGAGGGACAATTTCTGGCACAGGGCTCAGCCATCTCCATAATTCCAAGAAACGGAAAAACTGACGGGTGATCACCTTGCCAATCAACCTCCTCTGGGGTGTGGCATCCGGCAGCTACCCTATCCCATGAAGCAAACACAAATAAGATGAAGGCACTTCAGCACATTGCTCTGGTTGTTCCGATATTGTGCACAGAAGCCTTCCCTCTGTATATCTGAACAGGGGGACGTCTTCAGAAAAATACCCACCATAATGATGGTTAGAATTTAGAATGTTGTATCAGCCGGTCAGGATTATATAATGAACATTGTTCAGATCTGACACAATGATATAAAATTATTACATAAACAGAAAAAAATAAAAAAAAAAAATAATATTCTCATCATTACAGCTGGAGAAATTACCAATTAAAATCTGCTTCTGAGGGAAATTTGATAATTGAGACAATACATTATCACAGGGATTGAACCGACCTTTTGCTGAAGATAAGTATCCGTGTGTGCATGCCCCCCGCTGACTGCAGTTATTATCCAGTGGGTCATGCACAAAATTATAGCTCATGTAATCAGAAACACCCCTGCGTTCAGGCTGCAGAACAAATCATCGCTAAGAGAAGGTTTGAGCCGCAGGTAACATTCAGAAGCAAACTTCTATTACTGCAGAAATATCTGCAATTCAACAAGTGCTCATCAGGGAGGCGTAAAGACAGAATGGATAGCTACCATGACCAAGATTTGGGGTGGGGAAAGCGCCTGTAACACTGCTCAAGAGCTTAACTTCTTACACAAAGGAGATTAAAATGTAGTAAATTTCATTGCATCACGCTAGCCTTCTACATACTGTCAGATATAGGGGGAGACATATCATTGGTGCAACCTGTGCAGCTGCACAGGGGCCCAATAACACCTCCAATGCAGGTGAAATTTTGCATTATGATGAGTTTTTGGACTGTAAAGGACTCACAAACTGTTCTTGCACAGGGGCCCTTACCGTTCCGTGTCCGCCAATGGGTGGATGGTCAGATCCATAATACAAGGGACACCATGCTCCCCATGCCTTCTCAACAGGACCCTTATTGACCTCTTGACGCACCCTGCGTGACTAAGGATCTCTTGACCCAAAACGCTGCATGAATATGCAATTCTTAATGAATACGAATTACAAAAGCTGTGTTTTTGTAAGGTCTGGAATTTTTCACTACCTCTAAGGTTGAGACAAAACTGTAAAAGTGCTATACTACTTTACCCCAAGTATAAAATTTAGTAATGACTGTGAATGGTGGGCAACATTTAAAAGGAGTATTGCCATCCAAAAATCGGAGTAGTCCTGTCCATAGGTTGTGTCTAGTATTTCAGCCAAGTCCTACTCATTTCAGTGCAGCAGAGTTGCAATATCACACACAACAGGTGTGGACTGGTGGTGTGGAGTTGTGTTCGGATAAAAGCAGCCATTCTTTACAGTGATCGGGAAAAAACATGCTTAAAGTGAAACTGTATGTTGAAAGTGGTATCTGATCAGAAAAACTTTCATTTTATTCATTGAAATTCCTGATGTTGATATCTATAGGAGCCTAATGGGGAATCTTATTCAGTGATGGACTTCCCTGTAAGGCCTCTTTCACACTTCAGTTTTTTGCATCAGTTCAAATCCGCCAAAAAGGGGGGAGGGAGAGAGAGAGGGAGGGAGGGGGAGGGGGAGAGGGAGAGGGAGAGGGAGAGGGAGAGAGAGAGAATGAGAGAGAGAGAGAGAGAGAGAGAGAGAGAGAGAGGGAGAATGAGAATTTTTTTTTTTTGTCCGGCACCCAGAAAGAATTTCGGGTTAAATGAGTGTCTGGAGGATCCGCCAGAGAAAAAAAAACGTTGCAAGCTCCGTTTTGAAATCTTTGAGGATGGTGACGGACAACAACTTTTGGCGGATCCTCAAAAAAAACGGATGCAACGGACAGCAATCCGTCACAATCCGCCATTAATGGAAGTCAATGGGGAAAAAAAACGGATCCTCAAAAGAAAATTGAGGATCCGTTTTTTTCTAAACCTGGCGGATTGTGACTGATTGTAAAAAACTGAAGTGTGAAAGAGGCCTCAGACTGCCCATGCAGACACAAACATACCGATAAGGAATTTAAATTGTGAGCCCCAATGGGAGCAGTGTTAAAGTTTGTAAAGCACTGTATGCACACAAGAATAATAAATCACATCGTCACACAGAATAGACAGAAATATTGCTCCCACCTACTTCATCATTGGCCTGCTTTAATGAGGGGTTGATAAAGAATACCTTTCTAATGCATGATTATCAAGAACACACTCCGTTTAAACAGCGAGATCATAACTAGGGCAGGCGTTGGGAGGGTGACAAAAAGGGAAATTGCCCAGAGCCACCATCCTCATAAAGAAGTCAACTGACAACAAGCAGAACGTGGACTGATAATATCAGTTCTGATTCATCAGTTCTGTTTCTGATGTTAAAAGTGGAGCAGGTCATTTGGCAACTAAACAGGAGGAGACAGGATGGCAAGTTCTCTGCAGTGTGTCTTTCTATGTGTATACGTATATGTGCATGTGTTCTGTATATAAATGGTATGTATGAACTGTGTGTATAATATATATATATATATATATATATATATATATATATATATATATATATATATATATATATATATATATATATATATATATATACACATACACATACATATATAGGTAGACCAACAAAAAAAATGTCATCCACAACTGCCAGGAAAATTGTTCGGCATGCAAAGAAAAACCCACAAATAACATGAGCTGAAATACTGGACTCTCTGAAAATAAGAACTGCGACTCTTTCAAGATGCACAATAGGGAGGCACTTGAAGAAAAATGGGCTGCATTGTTGAGTCACCAGAAGAAAGCCATTGCTGCGCAAATGCCATAATGTATCTTGCCTACAATACGTAAAACAGCACAAGCCTCAAAACTTCTGGAGCAAGGCAATTTGGAGTGATAAGGCCAAAATTGAACTTCTTGGCCACAACCATGAGCGTTACATTTGGAGGCAGGTCAACAAGGCCTATGATGAAAGGAACACCATTCCTACTGTAAAGCACGGAGGTGGATCGCTGATGTTTTGGGTATGTGTGAGCTACAAAGGCACAGGAAACTTGGTCAAAGTTGATGGAAAGATGAATGCAGCATGATATCAGCAAATACTAGAGGCAAATTTGAAATTATCAGCCCAGAAGCTGCACATGGGACGTATTTGGACGTTCCATCATGACAACAATCCAAAACACAAGACGAAGTCGACCTGTCAATGGCTACAGTAGAACAAAAAGAAGGTTCTGGAGTGGCCATCTCAGTCTACCGACCTCAATATCATTGAGCCACTCTGGGGAGATCTCAAGCGCGCAGTTCATGCTAGACAGCCCAGCAATTTACGGCAACTGGAGGCTTTTTGTCAAGAAGAGTGGACAGCTTTACCATCTGAGAAAATAAAAAAACCTCGTCCACAACTACCACAAAAGACTTCAAACTGTCATTGATGCTAGAGGGGGGCAATACACGGTATTAAAGGGGTATGTGAACTTTTGATCAGGGTCATTTGGATGTTTTGAGTTGTTATTATGATTTAAAAAGGGAAAACACAGTAGTCTGAAAATAAATGGCTCCACCTAACCACTAACCATGAGTGGAGAAAAAGGTTTGGTGTTATCATTCATATTCTCGGAAAAAAGGTCAAGAAGGCAAAAATTCTGC